>NW_027397071.1:32313152-32534147 GCF_003265705.2 Callorhinus ursinus | reverse complement strand
ATATATATATATATATATATATATATATCAAAAAAAGAAAACAGTCTAAATTGATTACACTTAAGATATGGTACTTGAAAATTTTATGAAGTCATATATAGCCATGAGGATATATTATCAAGGCCTGTCTCATGACATTTGAAGAGACATATGCAACTAAAGGGCCTTGAAATGTCAGCTTCTTTAGCTTCATGGTAAAACTGCCTCTTCTGATTTTCTCCCATGGTGGTTTATTTTATGATATGATTTGTCATTTTTAATTCGGAATTCATCTTCAGTAGGATTTTAATTTTTAAAAATTTTTTTTAAATAAAAAATTCATGTACCCAATATTGTTAATATTTTCTTAAAAGCATAACAGAATATTCTTCTGCTGAAAGCCAAAGGGTTTTCTATAGTCCTCTGGATTTTCTGTAGGGTGTGTAGTCTTATCCCACATCTCACACAGCCCTCTGATATGTCTCTTATCTCTACATGGGCTTTAGAAATGGTCAATATCTGGTCTGAAAACCTAGTTGAATAACTACAGTACAAGTCTTAACCACTCTAGTTTTCATTTATCTCTTTATTCCTGCCTTATGTAAATTTCTTCTTGTTCAAATAACTCTGCCCCACCATACTGCTTGAGAAGTTGCCTCTTCCTTTATCATGACATCATTCTCCATCTTCTAACTCACTATGCTATAACCATGTTGACTTTTAATTTCTTTAATTCACCCTACTCACTCCTGATCCTGGCCATTACACTTGCAGGGGATACTTCACTAACTTCTAATTGTCCTATTAATCTGAGTTCAAATGTCATTTCCTCAGAGAAGATGCTGATATACGCCATACATTTTTATTTTACCATGTATGTTTCTTTTTTTTTTTTACCATGTATGTTTCTTGCCACAGTACTTGTTGCCATTTATAATGATATATTTCAGTGATGGATTAATATCTGTCATCCCCACTAAAATATGCATTATGGTATAGGGTGCTGAAGAGGATATCTCCTTTGGGGGCATAGAAATGGTGATTTGGACTCATGACTATGTTAAGTTCTGCCAGAACTGACTCTGTACAGCAAATCAGAGTATACCAGCTACTATATGCATCATATTTTTAGTCTACTATAGTTTTTCTTGTAAGCAGTGTGACTGCTAAGATAACCAACATTCCTCACCACCAAATAATTCTTCAGGGAAGTGATAATACATAATATTTTTTAGCCTTGACTATGTGTTTTACATGCATTATCTTATTTAATTTTCATAAACATCTTCAGGAGTAGAGAATACTTGTTACTAAGAGCATTAACTAATGTAACCTGTATAATGTGGACTTCAAGATGGTTAAATTACTATATTTAAAGTGTATAGATCTCTTTATATTAATCATATCACCAGTCAGATGAATTTTCTAAAAAGAAAAAGAAAAAAAGAACATGCTAAACACCAGAAATGCTAGAGGACTTCTCCTTGTGTTACAAAATAGGCATGGCATATTTTCACTATAAAGAAGTTCTATAATTATTTGTTTGTTAAAAAAATGAAATAACTTTTGACAAAGTTTTGATTGAAATTGTGTGGTTATATATTTTGGTCTGAATAGTTTTGGATTGCACAAACTATAAATAAAGTATAATTTTAAGCAACACTATAAAATGAATGTCTATTACCAGCACTATTTCATAAAAAAAAAGTCTTGTCTTTTTAACACCAAAAGTTAAAAAAAAATAAGCTCAGAGGAAAAGAGCCATTTAATTTGGATGTAGTAAAATGGTTCTAAGTAGGAAGTTCATAACTATACAGGCTTAACCTCAAGAAATAAGAGAAATCTCAAATAAGCAATTTAATGTTACACCTAAAGGAACTAGAAAAAGAAAAGCAAAATAGAAAAAAAAAGAAATAATAAAGATCAGAGTAAAAATACACGAAATAGAGACAACTAAAAAGACAACAGAACAATATCAATGAAACCAAGGACTCATTCTTTGAAAAGATAAACCAATTGATAAACTTTTAGCTAGATTCACTAAGAAAAAAAGAAGAGGAAACTCAAATAAAATCAGAAATGAAAGAGGGGAAGTTACAACTGATGCTAGAGAAAGACAGAAGAGCATTAAGAGACAACTATGACCAATTATAGAGCAATAAACTAGAGAACCTAAAAGAAATGAATAATTTCTGGAAACAAATCATAATCTTCCAAGACTGAACCACAGAGAAACAGAAGATCTGAATAAATCAATTACCAGCAAGGAAATTGAATCAGTAATAAAAAATGTCCAAACAAACAAAAGTACAGGATCAGACAACTTCACTGGTGAATTCTACTAATCATTTAAAGAATATTTAATACCAGGCACCTGGGTGGCTCAGTTGGTTAAGCCACTGCCTTTGGCTCAGGTCATGATCCTGGAGTCCCGGGATCGAGTCCCGCATCGGGCTCCCCCTTCTCTGTGGGGAGCCTGCTTCTCCCTCTGCCTCTGCCTGCCACTCCCCCTGCTTGTGCTCACTCTGTCTCTCTATGTCAAATAAAAAAAAAAAGAATATTTAATACCAATTTTTCCCAAACTCTTCCAAAAAATTGAACAGAACACTTCTAAACTTATTTTACGAGACCAGTATTACCTTGATATGGAAAGCAGGCTGAGAAAAAAGAAAATTACAGACCAGTATCTCTGATTAACATAGATGTAAACATCCTCAACAAAATATTAGCAAACAAAATTCAACAATACATTAAAAAAATCATACACCATGATCAAGTGGGATTTATTCTAGGGATGCAGGGATGGTTCAACATCCACAAATTAATCAACATGATACACCACACTAATAAAATGAAGGATAAAAGTTATATGATCTCAACAGATGCAGAAAAAGCATTTGAAAAAATTCAACATCCACTTATAATAAAAACTCTCAAAAAAGTGGGTAAATAGGAAATATACCCCAACAAAATAAAGGTCATATATGACAAGCCTACAGCTAGCATCATACTCAACAGTGAAAAGCTGAAAGCTTTTCCTCTAATATCAGGAATAAGACAAAGATGCCTATGCTTGCCACTTTTATTCAACATAGTATTGAAAATCGTAGCCAGAGCAATTAGGCAAGAAAAAGAAATAAAAGGCACCCAATTAGAAAGGAAGAAGTTAAACTGACACAATTTGTGTCAATTTGTGACACAAATTTAAAATCAATGACTTGATTTTATTAGAGAAAACCCTGAAGACCCTATCAAAAAACAGTTAAAGACAAAAAACAAAACAGTGAAGTTTCAGGATATAAAATCAATACTCAAAAATCTGTTGCACTTTTTACACTAATACACTATCAAAAAGAGAAATTAAGAAAACAATTCTATTTACAATTGCATCAAAAATAATAAAATACTTAGGAATAAACTTAACCAAAGAGTTGCATGACCTGTCCACTGAAAACTACAAGGCACTGATGAAAGAAATTGAGGAAGATACAAAGAAATGGAAAGCTATTCCATGCTCATGGATTGGAAGAATTAATATTGTTAAAATTCCCATATTACCCAAAGCATCCATCCTATAGATTCAGTGCAATTCCTATCAAAATTGCAATGGCATTTTTTCACAGAAATAGAACAAACAATCCTAAAATCTGTATGGAGTCACAAAAGACTAAATAGCTGAAGCAGTCTTAAGAAAGAACAAAGTTAGAGGTATCACACTCCCTTGTTTCAAACTATATTACAAAGCTATAATCAAAATACAATATTGTGTTGGCATAAAAACAGACACACAGATCAGTAGAAGAGAATAGAGAGCCCAGAAATAAACCCACAGATATACGGCCAACTAACTTACAACAAAAGAGCCAAGAATATACAATGGGGAAAGGACAGTCTCTTGAATACATGGTCCTGAGAAACTGGACAGCCACATGCAAAAGAATGAAATCAGACCACTATCTTACTCTGTACACAAAAATAATTCAAAATGGATTATAGACTTGAACATAAGCCCAGAAAGCATAAAACCGATAGAAGAAAACATAGGTGGTAAGCTCCTTGACATTGCTCTTGGAGATACTTTTTTTGTAAAGATTTTATTTGTTTGAGAGAGAGAGAGGGAGAGAGAGATCACGAGTAGGGGGAGGGCTAGAGGGAGAAGCAGACTCCCTCCTGAGCTGGGAGCCTGATGTGGGACTAGATCCCAGGACTCTGGGATCATGATCAACAAAATGAAAAAGCAACTTATTGAATAGAAGAGACTATGGACTCTGAGAAAAAAACTTGAGGGTTCTAGAGGGGAGGGGGGTGGGGGGATGGGTTAGCCTGGTGATAGGTATTAAAGAGGGTATGTACTGAATGGAGCACTGGGTGTTATATGCAAACAATGAATCATGGAACACTACATCAAAAACTAATGATATAATGTATGGTGATTAACATAACATAATAAAAAAAAGGAAAAAGAAGATATTTGCAAATCACATATCTGATAAGGGGTTAAGACCCAAAATATATAAAGAACTCTTATGAACTCAATAACAACAGCAACAACAAAATCCCAAGGAATCTAATTAAAAAATGGGCAGACAACGTGAATAGATGATTTTTCAAAGAAGACATACAGATGGTCAACAGGCACAGAAAAAGATGCTCAGCATTAATCATCACCAGGGAACTGCAAAAGAAAACCACAATGAGATATCACCGCATACCTGTCAGAATAACTATTATCAAAAGACAGGAAATTACAAATATTCATAAGGACGTAAAGAAAAGGGAACCCTCATGCACTGTTGGTAGGAATGTGAATTGGGACAGCCACTATGGAAAACAATATAGACATTTCTCAAAAAATTAAAAATAGAACTACCATATTACCCAGTCATTCTATTTCTGGGTATTTATCCAAAGAAACCAATAACACTATTTTGAAAAGATATATGCACCCTATGTTCATTGCAGCATTATTCACAGCAGCCAAGATATGAAAACGACCAAAGTATCCATTGATCATTGATGGATGAATGAAGATGTGATATGTGTGTGTGTGTGTGTGTACATATGTGTGTGTGTGTGTGTGTGTGTGTATCTACCAGGAATACTACTCAGCCATATAAAAGAATGATATCCTGCCATTTGCAACAACATGGGTGGACATTGAGGGCATTACATTAAGTGAAATAAGTCAGAGAGAGAAAGACAAATATCATAGGATTTATCTTATATGTGGAATCCAAAAAACAAACGAGAAAACAAAACTCATAGGTGCAGAGAACAGATTGGTTGCCAGAGGGGAGGGGCGTTAGGGGTGGGCAAAATGGAAAAAGGAGGTCAACAGGTACAAACTTCCATTCATAAAATAAGTAAGTCATCAGGATGTAATGTACAGCATCGTGACTATCTTCAGTAATATTGTATTGCATATTATGTGGCTTTATATGGTGCCTGAGGAAACTGGATTTACTGAGCTGATTATTTCACAATATACACAAATACTGAATCATTAGATTCTATGCCTGAAACTAATACAATGTTTTATGTCAATTAGGTCTCAATAAAAAAAAAAAGAACTAATATTTAGGAACTGCTAGCACAGGAAGGGGAGTTGAACCTCATGTGACTTAGACAAAGAATCTCAAAGGTTAAATATTAAAAGCCATTTCTATTGAAGATTAATCAGAAAAGAATAACCATTTCTGATTTAATAATAGAATCTGATTTACACAGAGCCTTCAGGAATGCACTATGCCAGGCGAGATGCACTGCATCCTTTTCATGTGGTTCCCTATTGGCAATGGAGGAGCATAGAGATGTAGACACCAATTACTTTAGTCTATAATAGCAAATGATGTGCCCTTCTTAATTCCTTCACAGAAAAGCATGCTACGAATGCCATGTTAACGCCTTCTCCTAACACATCTCTGAATTCTAGATGTACAATACTGAGTGCCACCCAGTGCTTTTTAATGCTTTCTTCACAGCCTGCTATTTTCAGCTTCATTCTTCACGTTTGTTTTAGCTCTCAGACATGTCAACATGTTCCCTTCAGCATTACATATCATAATAGATCTCTCTGAAAGTGACAAAAAATGCTCATAAAAAAATTCCCATGCAAAATTATAATGCCACACTTTAGAATAAATGCTGTCTTGACTGGTTAACATATTTCCAGAAATATTCTAAAATAATTCGTGCCCCAATTTCCTCATTTGGCTTCACAGTGCTTTGTTCTCTGACCTTGTTGTAAGTAAAATGACTGTTTCACATATGTTCCATTCTTCTTTGGAAAGAGAGAACATTGTTACTTTCTGAGCATCACAGTGATGCAGTGCATTGCTCTTAGGGAGGGCAGCACATTCTCCCAGGGCACAACCCTTCCCCAATATCTCAGAAAGTGACATTTATTTTTACAGGTCATGAGTGTAGCTTTTACCTCATAACACTGTATGGGTTCAGTGCATCTAAATAACACAAGTCTAAGAGGAAGAAAATGGAATGCACAATGTTATCAGTGCCATTCATTCTCAACACAGTGAATACTGATCCAGGAACAGGAGTTGGCAGGGATCACAAAGAGGGCAGTCCACAGGGTCTAGAAAAACCTTTGCAAACTGTCTTCTTAGCCTCTCAATTGTCTAAGATGTAGAGAGGCCTAGAGTGGAAAACTATTAGTTGGGTGGGACAAAACACAACTAAGTGGTGCCGCATTTGATGAGAAAGACTAATTTGAGCAGTATTTTTCATCCTGAGATTTTATTATGATTTCGTGTGCGTGTGTGTGTGTGTGTGTGTGTGTGTGTGTGTGTGTGTGTCTTACTCTCTCTTGGTTTTCTAAGAATACCTTTTGGTTAGGCCTTTGAAAATAATCTAATCTAAGCTGGGAAAGAAGGTCATTTCACTGAAAAAAAGCACCTCTGTTCCCAACGTCTACCTTTATATGCCACACTCCTATTACTAGGGAAATCAGTTGTGTCATGAATGGAATAGTCCCATAATTATCTCTTTTGATGAGGACTACATGGTCATTACCCCACCATATGTGTATATTTTTGTGTTTATGCATATACACATTATATCTATATACATAAACATAGGTTAATACTAAAATGTATATATGTGTATATATCAAACATATAATATATGCACATATGGTATACATATATTATAATATAATAATACTATAATATATGCATACCATACCACATATATGCATATATATGCACACACATATATAATATTTTAAATGTTTTTATAAGCTTGACATTTTTCCATAAAATATGCAAAGACCTTTGCCTTCAGGCCCAAGTAAAATTTTGCTGACAGCCATTTGGTCACTTGTTTATTCCCTATCTAAAAGTATATAGTTCTGTTTTGATTGTTTTCCTACATTTTCTGTTTATAGAACTAGTTTTCTAGAGTCCTTTGGAGAAAAATTTTTAAATGAATATTTGTCTTTTTCTAATCTCAATACTTAGCACTTGGATTTATATTAGACAATTTACACATAAAGACATACTATTATTTATATATATACAAATGAGACAAACAATTCTAGAAAAAAGTGGTTATTCATGATAATGTTGAAACTTCCCAGTTTCAGATTTTGATCTTGTCTCTATATTCAAAATAAATATGAAAACCTATTTCATATTATGCCCATCTATCTGAGGGTGAATTAAGCATGAAGGTCAGCGAAAGTTATATTGGTAACTGATTTTCCCTCATGGCTCAGTGGAGAAATGATTTAGAAGATACCATTTCAGGTTACCACTTTTAACACTGAATGTCATGGAGTTGATACTGTTTGGTAGGAAGCAGGAGGTGTCTAACTTTTGATTGTTTAATTCAGGTATTCATGCACTCATTTATGTTTATAGAAAATAGGTATTGGGTCCTTCTCTCAAAAAATTCCGTTTAGTTGGAGGAGACAGCAAAATCAACAAGCATTTATAATTCAGAGTAGTTGAGGTAAACTTCTTAAAATAAGGGCCAATTGATTCTCTGCTGGGATAAGGATGGATGTCCAGGATCCTATCTCAGTTTATAGGGAGTAGGAGTTAACAAGGAGTAAACAAGGTAGCTAGTGTTCATTAGAGTTCTTTAAGGGCAACTCTCGTGCATGACAAGTGTTAATATTCTCATTTTCCAATTGAAAAAAAAGAAACTTGGAAAAGACATTCAGTTACTGTGAGGTAGAGGCAGGATTTGAGCCCAGGTCTGAGTCACTCTAAAACTCATATTGTTGCTTTTTTTTTTTAATTGACTCTTACTGTGCCAAATTCTCTATTTAAAGAGGTAATACTTAATGCCATAATTAATGCACTGAACTATATATCTATGTGCAGTTTTGGAATATTCTGTATTGCACAGTTACTACATTCAACAGCTATTATAGATACAGATGTGTGCTATGCAAGTTGTAAAAGAAATAATAAATAAATTTACAAGATGCATGCTGTACTTTGATGATGCCAATTTGTTTTCTTTCCCAAATGCTGCTAATGTCACTGTCATCTCTACAGCCAGAGGCATTTCGGTATAACCTGTCTGCTGCCATGCTCATTTAGAAAAGGAAACCTATCAGTACAACAGGATAGGAATTTCTCCCCCTCCCTTCCCACTATGAGCTTCATTTCAAAAAGCTGTTTGTTTTGCCCTAATTGTAATTGAATGAGTCTTTGGCATCCATCAATGTCTGCATTCCACGATCTTCACAGTCTTGAGGTTGATACCTTATATTCATCTTGGGTACAGCAATGGCACAAAATGACACACATAATAACGTTGCTTAAAGCTAAGTTCGTTCACTCCAGGAGGGGCCGGCACCTGCAGAAATCATGTGTTTGGTCTTAGTCTCGCAAGAGCTTCCACAAATTCAGGGCTCTTATCTTCTTGCTCTCATGCAACTAGTGGAGGAAATAAAGAACCTACGTTGGAAACACAGGGCACAGCCTGCCTGAAAGGATTGAGCCCGCAGTGCAAGTGGTGGCAAGGGAAGGGTGCTAGCTCCCCGGATTCCTTGGTCCCTGAGTTAGCAGCTCTGGGAACTCAAACCAAACTCACAAATATCTTCAAGATTAATTCTGCATAGCCTAATAAAAATGAAGGGACATGAAGAAAAGGAAACAGCATGTACGGATGGCCACCTATGTACCAGGCTCTGTACCAGACATTTTGCATACCACTGTCTTATTGAGTCCTCACAATTCTGATATTAAAGCACCATTTGGCCAATTTTAATCATTCAGAAGTTCAAAAATTGGCCAAGGTCCCATGGCAGACCTACAATTCCCATTTGAAGTGTTTCATTCAAACTGCTTCTTGCTGTATACGATAAGCAAGCAACCTGCAGTGGATGGACATGTGCTCAAGAAATCCCTCCATCACCTCCATCTTATGTTCCTGTTTATGCCCCTAAGGTAAACTGCTCTTGCCACTTGACCATTTTGATCTTCAGCGAATCTGACCTAGCCTGTGGCTCCTTTTCTAGGCCTATTTAATCCTGCAAGTTCACACACTAACAACTGAATTTGGGAATTATGTTAGGGTCATGTGTCTTCCAGGTGCTCAGTAGAGCAAACAATTTCTAACTGCTGTTCTTAGGTTGTTAAGAAGTACAATAGACAGAACACTCAAACCAAATGCCCAGTGCTTTTTCCTGACCAGATGTCTGTCCCAAGCATGCTGTCCTACCTCAGTGATTAGCTAGATGATGGGGAGGCTGTCAAGGGTCTTCTCTTGTCCTTTTGAGGCTGAGCTCAAAGCCAGCCTTTGCTAAATCTTCCCACAACCTTGTGCTTCTTTTAATTGTTTAAGACTACAGTTACCCGCCAAGCAGTTTGCAGCCCATACCCTCAGTTCTAACCACTCTAACAGAAAAATCAGCAAAAACGAGTAGAAGTAATTTGCATTCCACGATCTGTAAAAATGGAAAAACTGTCTGTGTTTCTGGAAAGGATATATTGGAAAAGTCACAGCAAAAATGGGATGTGGTGGTTTTACCCATAGTTACTATTAGCACTGGAGGAAGTCCTAGTGTCAGTAGATCCCAATCTGTCTTTTTGTTTTGTTTTGTTTCTCCCCCGTCTTAGGGCTTCCAAGAGAAGGAATGCAATTACAAAATACACTTCTTAAAATGCTAGCTTCAGTGCAGGTGATCTGGGCTGTCCCTTCCAGCGCACAGGCCTGCCAAGATGATACACATTTATTTTCACTGCTACAGTCTTAGCTCTGTTCTCTTGTCTGTATGAAATTTACTGATCTCTTTTTCACTATTTTTTTTTAAATGGCTGTTTCTCTTTTGAATTTTAACAAGTTATTTCTTCATTTTGAATCCTGCCTTACTACTACTCCAGCCTCAGAGCAAACACAGACTACATGCTACTCTATGAGTTTTACCCTACAGAGTTGAGTAGGTCTGAGTAGAAAAAGCTCTAAATGCTGAAAACACTAGGACCTTAATAATCATGAAAGCTGCTGGGATAAATTTAGTCACTGTCCCTGTTCTGTTGTGGCTCAGTATATAATTAGTCCTCATATATGATTTTATTCTTATCGGAGTGTTATGGGGAATCTATCACTGATTGCTATAGTAATGGAGATAATTGATGGGTAGGTCAAATATGAACACTCAGCTCCATAAGGTAAGCATTCTCAATAACAAACTATATTAGTTTAGTCCAGAAGATTGGTGTGTGTGTGTGTGTGTGTGTGTGTGCGCGTGCGCGCCATATTGTTTTTCTCTAAGATATGCGGTAAAAAACAAAAACAATGATGAGCAAGAAGTCTGTTTGGTTATAGCTCCCTTCTTAAAATGCCCAGAGAGCTTGAGAAAAGTACCTTGGGAAAATTACTAGCTGTCTGGAAATTTGCCAGGTGATAAGGACCCCAAAATGAAAAGACATAGCCCGGAGTTATGTGAGAAAGAGGCTTGAAAAGATATCATCATAATATTCTGTACTGGCACCATATTAGCACATTTCAAGATATAATGGTTACGCAAAAGATTGAGAGGTTATGGGAAGCTTCACAGAATATACCTTGTGTGCTAAAATACAACATATGTGAATTGGGACTAAAGTTCAGGAAAATAATACATTGGAGAATCATCAGGGAATATTCTGTAGTAGATTCTCTGGAGAGGAAAGGGAAATAAGGAGGGTATTGGAAACAATCAAAGTACAAGGCAACTGCTTTCTACCCTAAGGAATAGACAGGTGTTTAGAAACATGTAGTTACAGGGACAGATAGCAGTTTAAGTAAACAGATATCACTGCTCGCATAAACTGTAGCTTCCTAGGAGTCAGAAGAGAGAGAAAGTATCCGCTTAAGTAGAGTGGTAAGGTGTTCTGCTTGGCTCTCTATGTGTACTGGCTTGAGGAACAGGCTTTGAGAAAAATGTTGAATACTAAGGATTTAGAACATAAGGTGTTAGAGGAATGTTTAAGTAGTTGATTAGAGTATCTGGGTTGAGTACAGAAATAAGAGTGGTCAGTTGGGGATTATTGATGTGGACAAAGTAGCAAGTTGGGTTCTGCTTATGTTTACAGCAGAGTGTGAGTGAACAGGAAAATAAAAAGGAAGAAAAAATTAAAAAGGCAAGAAAGAGAACAGTCTACTATGTGCAATGCACAGTAAAGTGTTTTCTGTGCTATGATTCTAGGAGTCATTAGATAATAGGCATGCCAATTCAGAGATCTTGAAATTAAAGAAGTCCAAGAAAGGGCAACACTCAGTATTTCACCTGTGGCTTCCACCTGCAATCCCCATGCCAGGAGTTACTCACCCTTAATATTACACCTTCCCATGAGTCTCAGTTTGGCCTCAAGATCCTTCTCAGCCCAACAGTGCAGTCAGCTATTAGCAGGTCATTGATATTGATATGAGAGATAAAATCTCATTGCTATCTCTGACTGAGGTAACACTTCATTGAAATTGGAATGTGAGATGATCCCCCTTTGCTGTCTCTGATTTAAGGTGCTGGCTCTGCGGGAAGAACTATTTATTTCCATTGCCTATCCCATTTCCTTTTGCAGTCATTTTTGTGACAAAAGATTATTCTCCAAACTATTTTCTACTGGTGCCAAAGTTTTCACCTCTGAAACTAACCAATAGTATTATATGGCGGTTTGTGACTACCCATTCATTTTAAGAAAGATTGTTCAAGGAGTTTATGCAACTTGTTTCCTGAAATGGATAGTGAGCTTCAAAAAGAAATTCCTATTTATTTTACATTCTCTTCAGTGCCTGACTCCTGTTGGAGTACACAGCAGGTACATAATAAATAGTTGTTGACTTAGTCGAATTTCAAACCTTTCATATAAACCGTTATCATTTAGCTAAAGAATGTTAGCCTTTAGAAGGGCTAATTACAGCCTATAATTCGACTGACCTGTGCTGGTTCTGAAGTACTTAGTGGTAATAATACTGTTTTTGCAAGATGGATATTTTACTGTTGAGCCTGTCTGGTTTGAGAGGCTCGCTGTTTTATGGTCTGCGCATGGTGATCATTTGGATGTAATGATCAAGTGGGGGTTGCCCAAATTGATCGTTATAACAGGATTCCACTGTAATTACATTTCCATAAATGATACTCAAATTCACTAGGGAAATCAACAACCCCTTGGTGTGCCTACTTCCAGCACTGATTACAAGTTCAGGTTCTATAGCACTTTCTAAACAAAAGGTAATTAAAATTTTACAGCCCATAGTTAAGCCAAAATGAAAAGGCAGCTTTTTGTTCTAGATTCAAAAGTGCTGCCCTTTGTAGACATCCGAAGACAATTCAATTTAGAAGAACAGGCAGATGTTTGGATCTTATACAGATTAATAAATGCATGTTATTGAGACGATAGAGAGTAAACATGTTGGAGTCAGAGACTCATGGGTTAAAATTTCAGCTACATTATGTAGATATCTTTGTCATCTTGAGTAAGTCATTAAATCTCTCTGAACTTCAGTTTTCTCATCTTTAAAATAGGGATAATATAGTTTCTTCCTCATTAGGTTTTTGAGACCATTAAATGACCTATTGCTTGTAGAGTACTGACCACAGAGTGCTGGCTGGGCATGTTAATAAGTACTCAACATACCTAGTTATTATTATTGTCATTTAGATTTCTTTTTAAAACCAGCCATCTTTTCCCTAGTAACACCATAAGAAACAATATATTTGTTCCTTTTGCCCTAGCAAAAGTTGAATGTTTGCAACCCCATATATGCCAACACCTGGCATACTTAGTTTGTTAATTCTTCTGTTCTGGAATTCTCTAGCTTAGCCTCCATGTCTCAGACATAGCTGATCATGTTCATTTCTAGGCAATGGGTTTTATATCTTATTGGATTAATTACAATAGTCCATAAACTTCAGATTCTTATTGTCCTAAAGCAGCTACAAACATGCAAAAGGTCATGGGATGATTCCAAATGTACATTCGCACAGCGCCTTCCCACAAAGGATGCAGGAGGAGGCATTTTCACATCAATCTAAATACCATTATGCCACCGAAATAACATTTAAGATAATGTACCAGCTCTGACCCCTTTCCAAACGCTAAGAATACTTCTAAAGCTTTGCATTTTAGTCCAGAAATTACCCTACTCAGCAGAAATTCAGTCAACAAAAATCATCCTCTCTAAATAGAAACAAACTAAGGGTAAATGTATCATCCTTTGCCACCCATGTAGTCTATACCCCTTCATCAAGATTTATTGGTGGGCTGTGTTATAAAATTCAAGTGTCAATAAAGCCAGTTATCAGGACACTAAAAGGATAAACTTACCAATACTCCCATAGACTGCCTTTTTCAATTTGAAGAAGTGTATTTAAAAAAGAAACTTGTTGGGGCGCCTGGGGGTTTCCGTTGTTAAGCGTCTGCCTTTGGCTTGGGTCATGATCCCAGGGTCCTGGGATCAAGCCCCACATCGGGCTCCCTGTTTGGCAGGAAGCCTGCTTCTCCCTCTCCCACTCCCCCTGCTTGTGTTCCTGCTCTCGCTATCTCTCTCTGTCAAATAAAAGTAAAATCTTTAAAAAAAGAGGAAAGAAACTTGTCCCACTAGTAATCAAGACTCAGAAAAAGTAAAAGCTTCTGTCCAGACAGACCTCTTAGTTTTTATTATTCTCTTAAATTATTATTTCTGGGTTAGTTTAACAATAAGAGAAAAATGAGACTAACTGCCTTAAAACAATGACCTCTCAAACTGTGGGAACTCATATCAAGTTATACTACTTGAACATATTCCTTTGATTAGTTTTATTAAATAAGAATAACTGCACAGGTAGACATTTTATACAGAAGAGGGAACACTACTAATATTTCTATTGCTTATAATTTACTTTCTATAACATATCCTTTTCTTCAAAGTTTTGTTGTTTTTGGTTCTTTCTTACCCTTGGATTTTCTAGTTTGATTTTTGACTTTCTGAAAATCCGTATTTTTGTTGTTCCTTCCAGTAATTATTTTATTATATATTTTATTTACTTTTATAAAATCAACACTATTTTTGAACATTAGTTTAATTTTGTTTCTGACTGCTACATTTTATAATGAAGAATAGAATCCATAATGATTAACTCATAGACTAACTTCTCTATTCTAGAACATAGGTCAATCATTTTACTCATTGAGTGCTTTCTGTGTCCTGTGCTTTGTGCTAAGTATTGGAATTACAGTAGATCAAGCAGGAAGTAACTTCACAAAAAATGGCAGAGAAGTATACTATTAGTTGAACTGTGCTAATTCCTTTAATCACATTGTTTATGTATAAATTATCTTATGGCCTAACTTTTGATACCTCTTGTCATTTAACAAACCTCAAGATAAACATCAAACTTATTCTTTGAGGTCCAGATTAAATCACAGTTGGAGAGTTCTCTATAACTTCTCCAACATATTTTTACTGATACTATCTGCTTAAGGTGAATATCTAAGGCAATCCACCAGCCAGTAAAATCTAATTAATACCAAAGTGTTTGATCTTGACATATTTATATCATATATATATTATATACATTATACATTATAATACATTATAAGGTGTATTGCAACAGATTTAAAAATTTTAAATGTTGTTGGATATAAATTAATTAACAGAAATTGAAGTATTTTTTTCACTGTCAAAAACACCTGGAAAGTCATTAAATTTTCTAGCTAATTCTTCATGCTACCCATTCTCAACTATGCTTGCCCTCATCCCAAACCTAGATTTCATTTCATACCTGAGTCAAGTTTTATGTTGTAGGGACACAGGGGACATATAAGGACATTTACTCTTTTTGATTCAATCCAGGTTTTCAAAATAAAACATAGATGGGATATAGGGGCTTGAAAACCTGTTCTTGACCCTTCGTCTCTCTAATTTCCCATTGGGATTATCACAGCTGATCATGGAAGAAGTTCTGATACATCTGCATATGCAGACTTAATTTAGTAGGCACCTGAATGGCGTATAACTGTTTAAACAGAAGGTGGTAGAAAATATTAAGAACTAGGAAACTTGGAAATATGCTATACTTTTCAAGTCTAGAAGGAGCCCAGTGAGGGTGACAAAAAATGCAAACCTAGGAGTATCCTCTCAGCACAGGGAGGTGACTATTCTGGCCAATGTATGATGCTGAGTTTCAGGAAACGTTAATATTACTGTTTCTTTTAGTAGAGGCAGCATTAGTACCTTATGCAGTGCTGGGATAAGAACAGCCTGTGTGCACTTGCACCTGAAAAACATGGAGGTCTCGCCACACATGACTTAAAATAGAGTTCCCTGATTTACAATTCATTTGATTGACAGCTCATTTGATTCATTGAAAAGCAATTTATTTCTTTATCTTCACTGACTTCCAGTCCACCATTGCTTGAGAGACATCGAACATTGGCCAATTCAAACATGACCAACCAAGGAACCATCACAATCAATTTAAGTTGATACAATAGATTATAAGAGGGAAACCAAGCCAAAGAACCAGCTTGGTGGTTCTGTGCAAGGAGATCTATTGGAATAAAACAAAAACAAAAACAAAATAAAAGAAAGAGGGAAGAACAAAAGAAGGAAGGAAGGGAGGAAGGAAGGAGAGAAAGAGAGAGAGAACAAGAAAAATTGAATACAACCATAATAAAGTCTTTTGATGAGAGATAATTAAACACAAAAATGTATTTCTGGAGTGAAATAAGACATATTATTTTACTTTAAAATTTGAAAGATGAATTAATAAAATAATATAGTTCACAAACTTAGTCTTCATTTATTTATTCATTTGTTTAACAAATAAATCACTTAGAATTTATTGTATACTAGGCACAGTGTATTTAACAGGGTATAAGACAGATGGCCTTACCCTTAAGGAATTTACGTTCAAGTGGGGAGACAGGAAGAAAACAAGAGACCACAATATAAGAAAATGAGAGGTTGTATGAAATACCATGAAGACAATAAGGGTGTTAAGATAGGGAATAAAGGAGGAGGTCTCATTTAGTTCATGTAGGTTTGTAGGAAAACCTTTCCATGTGGTGCTAGCACAGTCCCAAAGAATTGGAGGGATTTGGCAAATGGATATTATTTCAGTCTTAGGAAGCTATGCCTAAGATCCCTGAGACAGGAAGGAGCTCAAGTGTCCTATGAACTATCAGTAAGCTCGGGTGGTTAGAAGATGGTGAATGTAAGAATGATCAAGATAAAGTTGGAGAGGTAGGCAGTAGGAGAGGATCAAGCAGGGATCTGTAAGTTTTATATGAGTTCAACTTTTAGCCTACAAAAAAAATTAGGACTCTTAGGTTGGATCACAAAATGATAATACTTTATTAAAAGGCAATTCTGGCAGTTATCTGGCGAATAGGCAGAGGGGCTATCGGTGCAAGAATGGAAATGGATAGGGTAATTAGGAAGCTATTGCAAAATGCAGTGTGTGCACAATGATGTTGGATTAAAGAAGGTTATTGCCGTGAAGACAGTAGTAGAAGGTCGGATTCAAGATACATTTACGAGATAAAACCAACTATACCTGTTGATGTGGTTGGTAAGAGAAATACAAGGATGAAGATAATTTTTAAGAGTCTGGTTTAAGAAATTGGGTATATGGTGGTGATATTTAAGGGGATCAAAAAGACTGGAAAAAGAAAACATTTAATGGGGAGGGGGCAATGTCAAAAATTGAGTTCTGACCATGGTAAGAGTGAGCTGCAAAAGAGTCATACAATAGAGATATTGAATAAGCAGACATGAGTCTAGGATGCAACAACCTTCTTTAATCCAACATTATTTATGTGAAAGGGAACAGACAACTGGGTAGAAATTAGGGCTTTCTGTAGGTCATGTGATACTTTTTAAGATGAAAAATATTAATTTCTATTTATTTAGTGCTATGCATCAGGCACTGTGCCAATCGCTTTAAATTAATAAATTATTTCATCTTAACAATATCAAGAAGCAAGTACTAGTGTTTCCTCCCTTATTAGAAAAGAAATTTATAGCAAGCATGATTAAATTATCCAGGGTTCCAGGGTTAGAAATTGGGCAGAGTGAAACTTTAAATCTCCACGGTCTGATTCCAGAAGCACCATGTTATATTCCCTGCTACTATAGCATGGTTGTATGCTGACATAAGCAAATATCAGAGAGAAATGAATGATGATACAAAAAGAATAACAACATAGGAAGTATTAGGATTTATAGCACAGATGGAATATTTGACCATTCCAATAGAGGCAAAAGCAAAGAAAACAGATGCATCAGAGTTATTTGCAGATTTTGTAGTGAGAAGATGAAGATCTCTTCAATAGCTTCAGTACTCAGAAAAGTATGGTGAAAAGAAAAATGTAAAACAGTTCTTTTTTTCTTTCTTTCTTTTTTTTTTTTTTTTAGAGAAAGAGTGTGCAGGAGCACACAAATGGGGGGTCAGGGGAGAGAGAAAGAGAGAAAGAGACAGAGAGAGAATCTTAAGCAGGCTCCACACTGAGATCATGACCTGAGCCAAAATCAAGAGCTGGAGGCTTAACCAACTGAGCCACCCAGGTGCCCCAGGGATACAATAGTTCTAAAGAAAGCAACATAGTAGGAAATAGTTATTTTGGATAATAGTTACCTTGGAATATCAAATTGAAGAAATAATCATCAATGCAGAACAAATTTACAAAGAAACAGAAAATGTGATCAAAATAATATGAGATGTGGAAGAGAGATCTGGGATATCTAATGTATGAATAATATAATTACTAGGGGACAAAAGGGAACAGATGAGAAATAATGAACAAAGGAATAATAGAATACCAGTTCACTGAACTGAAGAAAAAAGCTTGAAATTCCAGAAAGGACCATTGAGTTCCAGACATCATTAACAAGGCACACATAGATATTGTGCTACAAATTTATAACTTTAAAGTTACAAAAAAAAAAGAGTAAAATGTTTTCTAACTTCTAGAAGCCCAGTGAAGGCCAGATGATAATGGAATAATACTTTCAAAATGTTAACAGAAAGTTATAATTAATCTACAATTGTGATTCCAACAAAACTATCTATATTTAAATAATGGAGATAAATAAAGACATATTCAGAGAAACAAAAAAATAGGAGTGCTTGGAACCCACAGAAGTTCATAGAAGGAAATTTCTTTTTTTTTAAGATTTTATTTATTTTAGAGAGAGAGAGAGCATGCACTCATGAGCATGAATGGAGGGATGGGCAGAGGCAGAGGGAGAGAATCTCAAGTAGACTCCACACTGAGTGCAGAGCCGGACAAAGGGCTTGATCTCACAACCCTGAGATAATGACCTGAGCTGAAATCAGGAGTCAGCTGCTTAACCGACTAAGCCACCCAGGCACCCCATAGGAGGAAATTTCTAAAGGAAAGAAGAAAATGAAACCAGAGGGAAGTGTGACAGAGACAGTGCTGTGTGTTCACCACCCTATTTCTGCTATGAGGTGATGGCAGTCAGCTGGAGGCTGTACCACAGGTTCTGACTAACGAGCCATGAGAGGGAGGGACATGCAGGACTGGTGGTGCGTGCAATCTCAGAGTAGTAGCACAATATGATGAGGTCCTCATCAGCGTGGGTTCTTGACTGCTTTTAAGGAGATACAGCTCCTGTCACCTTCATTTGACATTTAGTATGAATGAGAAATAAATTTTTGATGGTTAACCCACGGGAGATTTCAGGGTTAGTTGGTCCTTTCCTTATCACCTGCCTATTCTTTTATAAAAAAGCCCAAATGAAGAAAATGATGAACAAAGATGTTAGCAGACATGGAGGAAAATCTAAACAAATATTTGTAGTTTTGTATTTAAAAAAATAATAAAAGTCTAATTTGTAGAGTTAAAAATATCAGAACTGAGGTAGTGTTGTAGTTAATCAACAAAATCTATTGCCTCTTCCTCCTGGCTCTGAGCTAGACTATATTTTTCAGCTCCTTTTGTAGTCGTTTGTGGCTATGTGACCAAGTTGTTCTCCATGATTATTTTTTCTGGTGGCTACTCAGAATGGAGATAATCTACAAGGTCATTTTAAGAATCACATTTCAAATATGGTGAAACTAAAGCCGGAAGCAGCGTAAACCCTGTATCACAGCTTGAAGTGACTACCAATATCTTTTCTGGTCTTTAACCAGAGTGAGAAGTAAACTTTTAATTATGTTAATTTCTTAAGATTTCCATGGGTTCCCAAGTAAAAACAATTAAAGAATGTCTAATCTTCTTGAAATGTTCAAAAACTTGCAAAATTGACCATATTCCAGTCCATAAAGGAAGTCTCAATGAATTTCAGAAAAAAGAAAAAGATCATTTTCTCTCACCAAAGTGCAATTAAATTGGAAAGCAATAAAAAGGTCAGTTAAAACAAGGCATCTGATAAATAGGAGCTCAGACTTATAAATAACTCTTAGGTCAGAGAATAAATATTACTAAAAATTTTAAACACTTAGGTCTGAAAGGTAATGAGAAGTAGCTAGATATAGTTTCAAATACTCATATTCAAAAAGAAGAAAGTTTGGAAATTAAAAAGTAAAGGATCAAACTTAAGGAAGAGCAGGATAAACCCAAATATTGTAGAAAAAAACAAAATAATTAGAATAGCAATTAATTGAAATAGAAAACAAATTTAAGGAGAACTATTATCATCTCCAGTTTATAAGGAAAGAATCTGAGGCATAGAAAAATTTAACAAAAATATCCAAAAGGAATTCTTTAACAAAACCAATGGGCAAAACTTTGTTGGAATTAATCAAGAGAAAATAATAGAATGCACAAGTAAATGAAAATAAGAATGAAAAATGGGTCAGAACTACAGCTACAATAGCAATTCTAAAGCCACCATGAGTGAAAATCAACAGAAACAACACTGATGGCTTTTGCTTTGGTATTGGGTCCAATTTGAAACTCAGCATTTTGGAAGCTGAATAGCCTAATGCCTACTTCATTATATCTGACATGCCAGGAATTCTGCTTTATCTATGCTTATGTGATTCCATAGCTTCCTATAGTAATAGCTTCGTATTGTAAGTAATCACTGTAACTATGTTAATAGGGACAAGGACTACCACTTAAGTTTATTGTTAATATCCAAATATTCACTTTCAAATATAAGCAAACATTTTAGATATAACTTGAAAGAAAATCTCCTTTTGAATTTTATATGGTAAATTATATCAGTCAACTGAAGTAAAAATGCTGAAAGAATCACTGAAAGAATAAAATACTGCTTGTGATGCTTGTGAGCACTCACTTTTATGTACAAAATGGTTATCAAGAACTAGGTATGTGGGAAAGTAGTGATAACAAAAAAAATATAGATTATGTTGACTACATTAATTTTATAAAGAGAAATGTAACCTTTTTTTTGATCCCTCAACTATTTGTAAATTTAATGATACAAAACAGAATAAGAGGGTTTGGGTTATATGATATTTCTAACCTAAATAAAATTATTTGGTGTACCAGCTGTGGTAGGCATACTCTTGAGTGACCAGTGATGAGATGTTACTCTCTTAATGAGGTTACACTATATGTCAAAGGTAACAGTATGTCATTCTACTTACTATGTTATTAGGACTGTTTTAGCGCCCTAAAGACAGATGCTCTGGAGCTGGTCTTTGAGAGGTGAATTGCTATATTGTGGAGTGCACCACACAACGGAGAAGGTGAGGTGAAGCCTTGAGGAACTGAATTCTGCTAACAGCTAATGAACCTATTGACTACTCATAATCTGTACCATGATCTGTAGATTTGGGCTTTGAAGTGGGTCCAGCATGGCATCGATTCTTGGCTGTGTGGCTTACCAGATATATGACTTCTGGTATTTTTCAAGTCTTCTTAATTAGTGTCTGCAATGGGAAAATAAGAACAATGTTACATTGCAGTGTTGTCGTGAGGCTTGGAGATAATGTATGCAAATGTCAGGCACGTAATAGTTTCTCAAATATGGTTATTAGCAGAGGTAAGGAGTGGAGGTCACTGACTTCTCCAAGCCTCTGTTTTCATTTGATAGTAACACCTACAACATCGTTGGGAGAATTAAATGATGAGGAAAAAGAAGGGGTGCCTTGTCGGCTCAGTTGTTAAGCGTCTGCCTTCAGCTCAGGTCATGATCCCAGGGTCCTGGGATCAAGCCCTGCATCGGGCTCCCTGCTCTGCGGGAAGCCTGCTTCTCTCTCTCCCACTCCCCCTGCTTGTGTCCCCTCTCTCACTGTGTCTCTCTCTGTCAAATAAAGAAATAAAATTTAAAAAAAAAAAAGATGAGGGAAAAGAAGGCCTTTGCTGGGACATAAGTGCTCATTAAGAGGTGGTTTTCCAAACACTAATGCTGCCTTTTCTTCCATTGGTATACATATACATATACAAACATAAACATACAAATATACGTGTACATGAGAGAGAATGCCAATACTAAAATTAGCTCATCCAATGAAATTTTCTAAACATTAAAGTTGACAAAAAAATTAGGATCTATGATCAGTTCTCAAACCACTTTTTATTCTGAGCAAAAATATTCTTCAAGATGTTTCAGAGAACAGTCTATCTCTCTCTTAAACTATCATTACCATTTCTCTTTCAGAAAATGAAGCCATCATTTCTGGGAAGGAAGTGGCTGCAAATATGCATCTTCCACCACACGCCTCACAACTTACAGATTTCTGCCATTCCATCTCTTACTCTTTACTCTCAGGATTCAGAGCCATCCATTGTGTAATTATATGTTCTTCAAGAGAAATTGATGAGAATGTGAATACTGTGAAACAGTATCTTGTTTCCTCAGATGAAACACAATATTTTCTATTTCTACAGATGACTTGAAAAGCTGGAGCAATCAGTACCAATCACTCTTCACTCAAAAAGAATGCACAGCCCTGCTGCCCAGCACGCACTGGTTCTCATCTGTGACCTTAAGCAGCAAACACATATGCAAAGCTCTAAGATTGTAGATGCAGATGAACTTAATAGTTCTATCGTATCTATGAAGAGCACTTGGCAGAATCAAGGTACTTTCGCAGAAACTATCTCCTTTGACACTCTGAGGGACAGAAGTTATTATTATCCCTGTGTTATAGAAAGGTAAAAAATATATATGCAGAAGTACATGCCTTTCTCAAGCCCATTTTATAAGTAAAACATCAGGGCCAGACCCGCATCCTAGAATCTCTTCTCCTTAATGTGGTTTTCAAAACTTATAAGACCCTCAGACCTTGAGCTTTGGGAGTTTGATGAAACTTGGGCTTGAGTCTTAGCTCTTTCTCTTACTAGCTATGTGACTACAGGCAAGTTATTTAAACTCTTTACAATTTCATTTTCTTATTTGTAAAATGGGGCTAATAATTGGGCATGTAGAGTTACAAAAGATTAAATGAGATAATATTTCCCAATACTCAGCACTTATTAAAACCTCAATGTTAGTGCTAATAATTGCCATAAGAAAAAATTGTATTCTGCTAACTTTTATGAATAATTCCTGTCTACATAAGAAATATTCAGTATATGATCCCAATTTCTAGTGCAGAGATGGTTCTAAGAATAAAAAATTTTTTTACTATTTGTAAAATGGAATAAATTTCTTTTCCTGGGGTTCATAAAAAATGAAACACTTATCAAGTTGCACTTCAAATAATATAGGTTTTCTATGCACTCAAAAAGGCATATTTTCACAGGCAAATGAGGCAAAATATGCTTTTTGTCATTCTAAAAACCCAAGTGGGACAGTTTCAGTGAAGGCTCAGGAATATATGTTTTTTTATTAAATGATGAAAATAGTTTCTCCAAGACCATCCCTATTTTATCTTTACATCTGGGCAAACTTTCCTATGTAGAATCCCAATCAAGAAAAAAAATGTAGGGCTATAATGTCACTATAGAACTTGGTAAAGGATGTTTTTCATTGATTTTGGACTGTCTTATCACAATGATTTGGTATTTTGGCATCAGGTAGACAGATAAAACTTCAGAGAAGGCAAGAGAGAAATTGCATTTCATCAAAGAGAGGATATGGCCAGGCAGATATTAGGGTGAATAATTCAAGTATTTTACATCACCGGCTGCTTTTTAAAGTTTTCTTTATGCTTACATTTTGAATGTTAATATGATAAATACTGGCAATGTCAGAAGAAGAACTGAAGTAATTGCATGTCAAACAGCTCAGTGTAGCATAAATGTGACCATATTAAAAAATTTTTTTCATTGTTTCTAATAATGAAAAATATATCTAATAACAACTTTTCC
This sequence comes from Callorhinus ursinus, assembly GCF_003265705.2. Lineage (NCBI taxonomy): Eukaryota > Metazoa > Chordata > Mammalia > Carnivora > Otariidae > Callorhinus > Callorhinus ursinus. The sequence continues at coordinate 32,510,478 of NW_027397071.1, read as the reverse complement.
CTAGAATGTAAACTAAGGCAAGAAGTGCCAAAATTAGATTGAGAGATTTGAATTGTGTCTTCATATGTTCTCAGGAGCAGCAATCAGTATAAAATGTACATATAATTTCCAAAAATTAAACAGTGGGTCTTTGTCCTAGTGAGAATGTTAGGTTGTCAGTAAATGAACTCAAAATAAATGAATTCAAAAGACAGCAATGAAACAGATATTGATCCTATTTCAGACTTCTTTGCTGGGGAGCAAAAGAAACTATGCAAGTCTATTATTACCAAGTGATGACTTTAGTCGGCATCAGCAATGGTTCCACTTCCTTGGAACATCTTGTGGATGATATGCATCATCACTGAGCCGAGATCACAATGAAAAGAATCACTGAATCACCACTCATCAAATGGCTCTCCAAGCAAATAATTTTTATCTTAAATGTAAATGAATGAAAAACATATGGAAAGAAATTTAGTTCACAGAGTGATTGAAGGCTTGTGGAAGAGAGCCAAGAAAAAGATCATCTTCATACATTATATTCCAAAGAATCTTTGGTTTCAGGCTTCATGGCTTCTAGGAGATTTCCCTGCCCAAAGATATGCACAGGGAGTCCTGTTGTTTCCATTACATTGTGAATAATAGGAGTCTGTTTATAAGCTTGTACAGTTCCGTTTCAAATATTTTTCAGGACAAAGATCCTGGAACGCCTTTCTGGAAGAGATTTTTGGCGATTAGATATTGTCATGAGTAGCCTGGCAAGTGAGAAAACTTCTCCACTCTGAATGGGGACAGGTGGAAGGGGTGTGACCAACAAGGCTGCCTTAGATCTCTGAGAGTCTTGGGTTTTCTACCTCATTTCTGTGCAGTAGCAAACTATTTTAGAAGTTCTTCTCCCGCTTTGCCTTTCTTAATATTCTGTTTCTCACCTGAATTAGTTAAGGTTCTTTGGGTTACATTTAATAACAGAAATCAAATCAAGCCAATGCAAGCAAAAAGGAAAGAAATGAGGGAACCAGGAGGTGAACAGCTTTAGGGAACGCAGAGCACTCAACCTCTCCATCTTATAGCTTTGGTCCTCTTAACGCATGTGCTTCACTTTTGACTCTCTACAATTCACCTCTCTCCATCTCTTTGCATAGTGGAAAGAAAAATAGTCATTTCAAAACAGAAAATGACTGATGGCCTCTCAGCCCTAATTTCAAACTCCTGAGGCAGAAGTAATATGATTGCTCTAGCTTTAGTCAGGAGAACCACCCCAACACGTCCAGTTGCCTATGGCCAGGGTTGTGGGATCATATGTGGCAAACCCTGTTATTGGATCTCTCGTACGGGGTTGACGTGTGACAAGCAGTTCTGAAAGGAGGGAGACTGAGCTGGGCAGTTGCCTTCTGCATTTTATTTTCCATCGCCATGAAAGAGATATTAATAGAGACAGGAGCATTCTGTACCTCTCTATTTTGAAACTCAAGCCTTTCCCTCCCCCTCTGGAATACTACTTTCATTTTTGGTTTTAAGATGACCACACCAAGCAAAGGGCGATATAAGGGAAAGTTTTGAAGACGGTTTGCATCTGAGGAAGTGCTGAGTAAACAACTATGGCAATTAATAGTTATGCCTCATGTGCTCTTGTCCTTGCAAGCATAGTTCTGAGAACTTGAATGATCTGTGCTGGCTCATTCTAACCATGCTGGAGTATAGCTGGAAATCAAGAAAGAGGAAAGAATGCCTCTAATTCACTATGTGATCTATAAGACACAAACTTTGAATAAAGAATATTCTGATGATAAATGCAACAAAACTGAGGAATTTTGAGATGATTTATTATGCCTTCATTCCTAAAAGGTGTATATTACCATGTCAGATTTCCATATGCCTCTGTGTTCTGCAAAGAATAGTTAAAATCAACATCAAGAAAAATAAGCACCTATCAGATAATAAAAATGTATAGGATGCAGAACTATGTCTACATGATTTACGGTGCATTTCAACAGTTAACTTTTATTAAGCATTGCAAAGGAGTTACACAGTGGATGTAGGCATTAGAATGCCTTGGACTCCAATTCCACTTATGCTCCTCAGCAACAGTATGGCTGAAGCACTCTTTTAACCTCTTCAGTTTCTTTATCTTTATATGTAAGTGATAAAATCTGCTCCATAGGATTGTTGTGAGAATAAAAATAGGTATCTCCTGGTTCCTAATACATGGCATTAGGTATTATTATTTTTTTTTACTTTTTGCAACTCTGTGTAGCAAACATAGGCAAGTGAGCTAGGTATTATGTTGCCAATTCTGAAAATCAACAAACAAGGTAAATTTTCCATGGTTCCATAGATGTGTTGCTTAACTGCTTAAACTTCTTTAGTTACATTTAATCACAGAAATCAAATTGATTTCTTTTTGTGAACAAAAGCAAAAAGATAGGGCAGTGGGAAGGATCCAGATCAGGAACTAAAAAGCCATGGCAGCTAGGGCAGAATAGGCTGGTCATCCCCAGTGTCTATGCTCCCATTCTTCTTTAATCCTCAAATTGTGCCCTTTAGCAGGGCTCAACACCACCCAGGACAAGGGCCCTATTTTCTAGTCTTCCTTGCAGCTCTGCCTGGTCCATTAGCCAATGGAAATCTGGCAGATGTGCCTGGTGTTCAACTACCAGCAAGTTCTCTTCAAGTGAGGTATTCACCCCTTTTTTCTGCAGTAGGAAAAAACAGTGCTTGGGGCTTCAACAGTTTCTTGGACCATGAGATGATCTCAGGACCTAAAGCCATGATCTGAAGTCAGAGGAATGAGAGAGAGAGAGAGAGAGAGCCAAGATCCCTTGCACTGTGGGCCATCACACCAATCTTAGACTACATCTTTCTTGAGATTTAGAGGGAAATATATTATCTTAGTTAAACCATAATCATTTGGGGTTTTTCTGATACTTACAACTAAATGTAACCCTAACTGGTTTTATTGGGATTATCCAAACACAAAAGTGTACTGATTACCTGTGACAGCCTAAGGATAGTGCCAGGCTTTGAGGTCATGATGCATCATCCCAATTAACTAGGAAAACAATACACATATTAAACAAGACAAATCATGATACCACTATTATTCAAAGACGGCAGAGATACTAACATCATGATACAATTACATACTAAATTTTATTGAGTTAAATTTATAAGCAGGGAAATGGCAGGGCACCCATAGTATTCCAGACTTGCCTTATTGGAGATCTGCTGAGGCCCAGTGTGTCTAGGCTAGAAGGACCCAGTAAGTAAGTCCTAGAGTGCACTTTAGAGGATCAGAGGCCGGAGAACAATGAAGGTCCCTGGATGAATAAATGGTGTTAAAAAAGAAGAATCCCCAGAGGTAAGTAACTCCTATCAGCCTGTAGTGCATGACTGCATAACCCCAAGCTAGCTTGCTTGTCTTCAATGACCTGTTTGCCTCACCAGCACCTTTGGTTCAGGTGACACCATTGTACACTGTCCCACACAGGAAGAGCCTATTTAGGTAATTCCCCCACAGTTCTAAGAGGAGTACTGTGAGAAATGGATGGACGACAGTGGAGTGGGGAAGAGTCTGGATCAAACTGAGATGGGGAGGTGAGGTTGGACAAAGTGTTTAATAGGTTTATTTAATAAAATGTATAGAATTCAGTACTGACCAATTATTAATTCACTTAATCTTTACAATAGCTTCATGAGGTAGGTGCTACTATCATTCCCATTTTTGAAATGAGGGAACTGAGACCCAGAGATGCTGATAGCTGTGTAAGGTCACACATGTAGTGTGCAATGAAGTAGGGATTTGAACCAACATGACCAGGTGCCAGAGTCCCCCTACCTCTCTGTTGCCTCTTCATAAGGCTGTCCCCCAGTGAGGGGAAGCAGCTAACATGAATCAATATGTGTGCTATGTGCAGCACTGTGCTAAATGCTGTCCCTATATTATTTCACTTAATTCTCACAATAACTCTAGGAAGTAGATGCTATTATTAGCCCCATTTTATAGATGAGTACATCATTGATCAGAGAGATTAAGTTAATCATCCCCAAAGTCCAACAGATTTAACATGAAAGAGCTAAGATTCCAACCCTGGCCTTGCAGATTCCAGAGTATGTGCTGAGAACCACCATACCCTATTAAAGAATGTTCAAGATGGATGAAGGAAGAAAGGGAAGGGGACACTAATGTAATTCAAACTGGGTAGAGGAAGGAACTTGAGTCTAAACATGGGACAGCCAGGGGCAATGAGAATCTGTACATTCCTGTATCATTAATGCAATAATTTAGTTTTCTTTTTTTTTTTAAGGTATGTTTTATTCATTGGTATAAATATAATCATGAACTGCATTGCCTGGGAAAGTTGATGAAAGGAGGGGCTTCAACTGCAGGAGATCTAAAATAACAAAGACCTCTTCTGAAGTTTAGCTTGGGAGGCCCCAAATTTAAATTTATACCCCCCAGCTGGACTGGAAAAATATAAAAGCCAAACGGCCAAGTTAGCCTTGGAATCCTTATATTGCCCTCCAAGAAGCATACGTTCTGATTGAGTGTTGAGCACAGCAGGAAATATCATTACAGACCTAGGATCCAGATTTCTACCAGAAAATGTGAAGCATCTGGCAGTTTTGAAAGGTAATCTTTCCAGATTTACTTTCACATAAACTATACTCCAGTACAGCACTAGAAATCACGGGGGAAGATTGTTTTTAATACAGTGGTTCAGAGAACAGCAGAGGGGAAACTTAAATGAAGACAGCATTTCATCTCCAGGTCTTTATTAGCAAAAATAGCACCCTAGACCTTCCTTATTTGTTAAGAAAGGTGGGTTCACTAGGATAATCCTAAGATATTTCCCAATGCCTCCTGTATAGCACATTAATTTCTGGGGAATTCTGTGGGGCGCCTCTTTTCTGAAGCAATTGGCCATTGACTACCCATTAGTATGGTGGTGGTGATTTTTCTCTACGGGAAGCTAACTGAAGTTTCAAATTATCTTCCACAACTTCACTGTGAGCACAGCACTGAGTTCCTTTTTTTATTAGTTGGAAAGACCAGTTTCTGGTTTTGTTTTTTGTTTGTGTGTGTGTGTGTGTGTGTGTGTGTGTGTGTTTTAAATTCCATCTCTGGTTTTAAAGCCATGTGGATTGAAGGGAAACACATTGTTTTCTTTTTTCTTTATTCTTTTCTCCTTTTCTATTCTTTCAGAAATAATGTGGATTGAGCTATGCATAAACAATCGAGAAAACATTTTCGTAGGTTTCATTGCACTCCTAACGTCTCTCAGATGATTTCTCTCAGCACAAAACCTCTTATAAGCAAGAGAAGGTCAAAGTATAGATTTTAATCTTGGAGGGGGGGTAGACAGAAACTAGAGCAAAACCAGACAACTTGAGAAATTCTCAATGATCAATGTTCTCAACATCATAAAATGGAAACAGGAGAGGTGTTTTTTTTTTTTTTTTAAGACATCCTGGAAATAGTCATTTATAGCAGAATGCACAATGTGAGATGTTTGAAGTGCGTGTGAAATATAAAAGCCAAGCTGAAAATGTACATTATCAAGATTGTTAGACAACACTGTATTATTGTTTTTCCAAAAGCAGAGCATGAATTTGGATCTTAATTACAATGAAAGCAAGTGTGTAAAAGAAAAGTCTATTTCCTATTGTTGTTTGTCTGTAATTGATAGTGTGACAAATAATTGCACCGCTGTTGTGTATGGCAGATAAGTAACTTCGGTAGAAATCTTGCCCTACACGGCAACCAAACAGCTGTTTATCATTGGCCTAATTATCAAGTTAATGAGATGCTAATTTCTATATTCATAAGGCATGCATGAGCAAGTACTAGTGTATGCAAAACAGGGTTTAGTGACAGACTTAATAAATAACATAGCAAGGTATTGGTAAATAAACACAAATGGTTTTAGAATCTAGGACTTAGCTCACTGGGAAACTGTACAGCTCCAGGATGCATGCCCGGCTGTCTACTGTCTTTAATGCATACACAGTGCTGATAGCAGCCTTCTTTCACTCGGTAGTTCTTGATTCAGCTCCTGCCGTGTCTATAGAACTCCTGTTACAGTTGCTCAATGGGGGCAGAATCAGACACACTGTGCAGATTTATGGATGGCTGTTTCAATCCCTATGGGATTGTGGTGCCAGGTTTCCAATTTCCCCAGCACAAGATGGGATGACCTTTTTTAGGAAATTAATATTATCAGGAAAACTCTTCAATAAGCACTGCCTTGAGACGTGTTTTTCCCTTCTCCCAGTCAACAGTGCCTCTATGGGAAGGCTTGTATAACATCCAGATTTGGGGTTTCCTTACAGACTTGAAGAGAAGAATGGATTTTTGTTTGTTTGTTTGTTTGTTTTTAAATAAGAATAACTGTGAGTAGAGTAGTAATAACAACACTGAAGTAGTTAAACCAAATAGTAAAGCAAGTGACAATTTGCAAAATTTGTCTTTAAGGCCTGGAGTAGCAGGAAGGAAAATTATTTGGGTTGTTTTTAAGGTAGAATTTGAAACTTTTGAAATGGTTTGAAATGCTGACTTATACCATCTCCTTCGTGTCATGAGGTCATTAAGAGTGCTCTTTGGGGGCAACTGATCTGCCATCCCGAGATCTGCCATCACCTTAAGGACCTACTCACACTTTTCTGGTCCATATAATATCACACAGAAGAAGGAAAGTGGTAGATCCAGAAAAGCTGCTTTGCCCTTAAAGCAGAGCTACACAGACTGACAATCAACTTTCCCTTGTTCATTTCTAAGAATGCCGCCACAAGCATGGTGTGTGGAACAGCTAAGGGTGGAAATAAAGGAAAGGCGGGAGATGTCACTAAGAAAGTGGATGGTATGTCTTTTTTAATGACCTGATATGTGATAATCCTGGTTGAGAGGTGTGGAACAATGTCAAATTTAAAGTTCTATCATGGTTTATTTCCTAACCTGAAAACCCACAGAGGTGCTAAGTGAATGAAGGTGCATGTATTCCCTCAGCATGCAAACAGGTTGTAATATGCTCCCAGTCATATTTTGAATCTCTATTATTGAAAGTAACCAAGTTACAACAGCTGGTTCCTTCATTCTAATGACATTATTAGTAATGATAGCTCTACCTTGCATTTCACGTTTGTCACATGTTGATTGGTAGGAATTTTACAGTAAACCTGAGGGTTTCGACTGCATGTAAGTCAGTCTCATTATTTTACAGGTGTAGTTATTGAAGCCCAGAGTATAGAAATTGTTTGTGACACAGCCAGGACTAGACTCTGAAACTTTGCTCATTCTCCCTCTCTTTCTACTTCAATAATGAAGCTGAAAAATGATCAGGGTGTTTAACATGGCATGCTTTGCCATGTTACAGGCGTAACAAGCAAAACAGAAAAGTGTCTGGTGTCTGACATGATTATAAAAGGGGATTTTCTGATTTTTTTATACACACTAGTAATTAGTCATAAACCCCCAGGGAATAAGATTACAATTCACCTCATAGAACCATAATTCTCTATTAGCTGGATACCTCATTTTCTGATGTAACTTCTCCCTAATCCTTTAGAAGGGACCGAAGAATCTTCTCGGGACTCCAACTCATTCACTTCAAAAAACAGCCATAGAAAACTCACCACCTAATAGGAATTCCAGAAAGCCTGGCTCTGTGTTATGGGTGTGTGGAAGATTGGGGCCATTTTCCAGGAATTCAGCGGCTGTTGGAGCGCAAACGATGCAATAGGTGTTGCATGGCTGAGTCCATTATGTTGATCAAATCCAACTAATTATAGAATAATTTGATTCTGTTGGCTTGGGTCAAATCTGCCTTAATGAATTCTCATGGACAAATTTTAATTCTAATTGTTTCTTTAGACCCAGGACTGTGAGTAGCAGTGATTTGCAGAAATAAAGCAGAGTCCACTCTGGGATTTTGGAGGTGAGGTGGGAGCACATACAGCTAACCCGGAGTTCTCAAACATTAGCGTGCATCAGATTCACTTGTAGCTTTGTTAAAAACACAGCTACTGGGGTGCCTGGGTGGCTCAGTCGTTAAGCGTCTGCCTTCGGCTCAGGTCATGATCCCGGGGTCCTGGGATCGAGCCCCGCATCGGGCTCCCTGCTCCGTGGGAAGCCTGCTTCTTCCTCTCCCACTCCCACTCCCCCTGCTTGTGTTCCTTCTCTCGCTGTGTCTCTCTGTCAAATAGATAAATAAAATCTTTAAAACACACACACACACACACACACACACACACACACTCACACACACACAGCTACTAAGAATCAGAGCCTCCAAAAAGGGGACATAAACACCTTCATTCTTAAGAGTCTTCCTAACTAAACTTAATATTTACTAAAGTCTGAAAATCCCTAGGTAGGTCTTTAAACTCCGTGAAGACAAGAAACCACCTGTCTCATGAAGTTCTGAGTCATCTCAATAAATATTCTTTAATAAATTAATTAATAAAAAAGTAGAAATTCAAGTATCATATGATCTTACTGATATGAGGAATTCTTAATCTCCGGAAGCAAACTGAGGGTTGCTGGAGTGGTGGGGGGTGGGAGGGATGGGGTGGCTGGGTGACAGACATTGGGGAGGGTATGTGCTATGGTGAGCACTGTGAATTGTGTAAGACTGTTGAATCACAGACCTGTACCTCTGAAACAGATAATACATTATATGTTAAAAAAAAAAGATAGTAGGGAGGGAAAAATGAAGGCGGGGGATTGGAGGGGAAGAACCATGAGAGACGATGGACTCTGAGCAACAAACTGAGGGTTCTAGAGGGGAGAGGGTGGGGGGATGGGTTAGCCTGGTGATGGGTATTAAGGAGGGCACGTATTGAATGGAGCACTGGGTCTTATATGCAAACAATGAATCATGGAACACTACATCAAAAACTAATGATGTAATGCATGATGACTAACATAATAAAATAAAATTTAAAAAAAAGTAGAAATTCAGGAATGTACTACAAAACCAGAAATAAGCAAAGAGTAGCATGCACTCAAAACAAACAGAGATGTTTTAGGCCAAAACTTCAGGATGACCAAAATCAGAACAGCACCTGAGAACAAAGAAATCTCCTCAAATCAAGTCCAACGAAGACAAAAAAATTAAATAAATAAATAAAAAAATCCATGTGGTCTTCGCATAACTGAGCATGTATGAAAACCACTGTGCTTGACCAAGCAGAATTTCACACCAGCTGCCTGATTTCTTCAGATTAGGATGCACTGTATTCACATTTGCATATCTCTGAAATCAGGATGCCCTTCCCATTTGATGAGTCTTACCACTTCTACTATCCTTGATTGAACTCTCATTTTCCTTCTTCCAGGGAATCTTTTGTGTTTGTTCTTGCCAGTCACCGGAGGGCACTATCAAGCCGAGAGCGCTTCAAATTAAATCCTCTACTGAGGATTTCTGGACCACATGGGCACTCTGAATTCAGGCTGCATACCTGCAAAAGTGGTAAAGTGTAGTTCAAGTTTTCATGGGAAATATTTTCCCCCCTTCCTCCACCAAGTGTCAATCTTGAAACGTACAAGTTTTCCTAACTGTCCTTTTCTGAATGTTGGGTTTAAGTTGTTTACTTCTGCAGTGAAGATTTAGGATGGATTTTGCAGAAATCAGCTATTAGAATCCCAGAATGTGTGCCTCTCCCTCTCCCCTATGTTTTCTCATGCTTTGTCTTTGTTTTTAGAGGAACGTTAAATATTGTACCTTACAACCGAGAGCATTTTATGTATGATAAAATATGGGTCCTTTCCACTGAGATTCTCTAAAATTCACAGCTGAGCAGTTCGAAGTCTATGGGGAGAATAAAGGGAAGGTCTGCACCTGCCTAAATACAGTGTGTCTTACAAAAACAAAGTTCAGGTCCTGAGAACGCCTTTTGATTCTATCATGTTCTGAAAATTGAGGCAATGACACTCAGATTTCATAGGCCCCTGTAGGTTGTTGTAGTGCTATTTGCCACATTCACAGATTCACTGTGAGATCATCTTTATTCTCTTCTTCTACAATGCTCAGCATATGCTAGGTGCTCATCCAGTGTTTACTGAACTCCATGTTCTAGAACATGACTGTCTAAACACTACTTGATTTGGCTCAGCACGTAAAACAAAAACTCTATTCATGTTGGTTTCTAAGATCTGTCTGGCAATCACTTCTGGGCAACATTAGGAAATTATGCATGGTTTCTGGGTAAATGTTTTAATAAAATTCTTAACATTTGCAGAATTCATTTTAAATGTTGTTCTCTTGTTGATGCAGCTGTTGGGATCAGATGGATTTCTGTGTTTTGCTTTGCTTTTGTTTTGTCTTTCCCCTGAAGAAATTGTTGTTGTAAATTCTCACTTTAACTAAAACTAATTTTTTTTAAAGAATATAAAATGCTTTTTAAGTGGTGATGGCTGGATTGATGATTCTCTGGCTTAACTCAGTCTATTTATTGCCCCTCCCTCAACAAGACAAGCCAACATTCTGTGGAGTACTCAAAATTGCAAGCTGCATTTTCCCTCCTTTGTTAGTCTGTTATCACTCTATTGCCACTCCAACTTGAGTTTCTTTGACTCATTTTTTTTCCTTGAAAACACAAATTTCACATTTATCTTTCCTTTTATTTTTTCTTGAATTTTATGAGGTGAGGGCCCACCCCATAAAACTCTGTGGCCCTACGGCTGTCTCCTAAAATAACTACTTTGAAGCACACTTAGTTCCCCCTACTTCTTCCTCACCAGCTGCCAGCCTACCAACTCTGGGAGGAAACTTGGAAAGCAGAAGGGTCTGCAAAGCAAACTGTGAAGGAAAGACTAACTGTATTACCAGCTCCATATATCTCCAGTTGTCTTGGTCTATTCAGGCTGCTATAACAAAATACCAGAGCTTGAGTAGTTTATGAACAACATAAATGTATTACTCTAAGTTCTGGAGGCTGGAAGTTGGAGATCATGGTGCCAGCATGGTCAAATGAGGGCCCTCTTCCAGGTTGTAGACTTCTGTTATATCCTCACGTGGCGGAAGGGACTAGAGAGCTCTGTGGAATCTCTTTTGTAAAATCTCTAATCCCATTCATGAGGGCTCCACACTCATGACCTAATTCCCTCCTAAAGGCCCCACCGACTAATACCATTACCTTGGGCAGTTAGGGTTTCAACATGAATTTTGGGGGGACACATTCAGACCATAGCAAATGGCAATCCTATTATGTTAGATAAACCCAATCTTCTCTTCAAGTTGGAACAGGCAGATAATCAGTAGGAATTTCATTAATTCTCCCAGTAACTTGACAGACTACAACATAACCGCTTCCTTCCTTTTTTTTCTTCCTCTTTTATTGTTTCTTCCTCTTACTCCTTCCCTCTGCCTCCTCTTCCTTCTTTATTTTTTCCTTTTGCCCCAAATTCTATGACGAACTTAATTTGAGGATCATTTTTTTTGGTAATGGTCATCATAAATCACTGACTGTCATATCTAACTATATATATCACACTTCCCACTAAAGGCAAGTATGTCAAAGCATATTTGCCCATGGTCATCACTTCCCAAACTCCACACTTTTCAGGTCTTATAATGAAATAAAAAAGAAACATATGTTTACATAGTTGCATTGGGTCTTTCTAGACAAATAATTGTGATGATAAGAATCTTGACCAATTTTATAGCACTACCTAACATTTTATTGAGCTCATACCTAGGTATTGACACATTCAAAATTCTTTACGTGGATTTTCTTGGTTAGTCTGTGAGGAAGCACTGTATTTCCAAATTGTCTAGATAAGAAAATTGAGCCTCAGAGAAGTTAGATAACACTGCCAAAGTCATGCAATACCAAGTTTGGGTTATGATCTCAATATGAGTATCTTGGTATTTAGAGACTTTTTGGTTAAGTAAATTAAAAAAATTCTATAAGTAAATACATAGAGAACTTTCCTCTAATAAAGAGCATGTTTAAGAGAAAGAAACTGTCAGTAGTTAAGATGTATATAGTTTAAGACGCTCACTAATGAGAGCAGATCCTTTCCATCAGCTGTATCATTCTGTCTCCAGGATCAGGAATAGACTTGTTGCTCTGTAAGCTAGAAATCATTCTTTGGGAAGCCTTGCTTATGGTAAGGTTAACAATTTATTCAGGAGGCACAACTGATTATTCAAAGCCTATTTGCTAGAATGTTTCCTATTTCTAAGAATTCTTCAGCAGGGCATAATTACCAAGATACACTGTTCACTCCATGCCAATGGGTGCTTGGTGGTCCTTGGCTCAGTAGTTTAAAAACTACTTTGCTCACCACCATATCATCCCTTCTCTCCGTGAATAGCCTCTGCAATCTATTTTCCTTTCCTAAGCAGTTCCTGCTATATAGTCTTTTAATAACATTCCCAGGGATGTTTACTCTACAAATATTGGTGCCATTTTGACCTTTATTCATCACAGGCTGAGTAACAAGGTGTGATTCTCTTGAGATTCTCTCAGCCTCCTCCCAATTCATCTTCCCCACATCAATCACTGAGTCTTTGACACCTACCTTCTTTTTCCCTGTCTGTGTAGACTCTTGCACAATTCTGCATTCCTAGAGCAAAATATCCATGTGTTTTCCTTCATAATTTCATATAGGCCGATCCCTAGGATTTAGTCAGAACAGACAATCCTAGTGGCCACAGGGCTGTGTTAGCTGCTCCGAGAGTACTTTAGGGATGAAACAAGGGATGCCTCCTTCTGGGTTTGCCTCCTTCTTGGTGATCCCAGTTCGTTCTTCTGCAAAGTGCTCAGGAGGCCCCACAGAATTAGTTCCACCCAGATTAGTGAGTTGACCCCTCTATAGTCTGTTAGCTGAGTTCTGTTAACAGATTGTTCACAAGGGGGCCTGTAGAGCAGGAACTAAGGCTGTGAGGTAACAGTGAGGTGACAGACTCTCCCCTGTGTTCTATACATGTGTACTGACATATTATGAAATTGTGTGGCTATTTTGTGGACAAAAATAACTTTTTGTCACTGGTTTTCCCAGAGCCACTCAAGAGCTTCGTCAGAGTCACTGTCTATCTCTCTTCTTTCAGCAGCTTTTAGATATTTTCCAGGGTCAGAGACTCCTCAGTTCCTCAACCATTTAAAATGATTTCACCAACAATGAGCATGCTACATAGTCCTGCTTCTCAGTCCTCATATATAACCTATTATATTTTATTTGATGATGTAAACTATATGAATTTCCAGTTGATTTACAGAAAAGGAGAATCAAGCAAACCCCAAATGCAGGGAATTGTTTTCTTATTTCTAGATGTTGAAATTTTCTAGTACAAAATCCTTAATTCAGCGATGATGAAAAATAGATAGAATAAGAACCATGCATAATTTCACGCAAATAAAATTTTTCAAATTTAAATCTACCAAAACAAAATGTTTAAAAAAAATCTTTTTATAACTTTTACCTAATTTCTATGTGTAATGGAGCTACACCTGCCTATGACAGGTGATCAACAAGTAATTTTTCCAAGGATGAACCAGAATTCCTAAGGGGCTACTCCTAGCAAAAACAAGTCCCAAGTGGAAAAGGGACTGTACCCCTCAGGGGCTATTATTTATGGGAATGGGGGTGTGAAAGAACTGGGATATTGCCTGAGGCCTTAGGAGGAGTTGGTGACTGGGCGTGTATAACTAGGGGGTAAGGGCTTGTGCCTGGTGGGAGGGGTTTGGGGGTGGGGAGGTGGGGGTGGGGGGTGGGGCAGGGATGGAATGAAGAGGAGCAGCTGCAGTGAGAAAACAACTTCAAAGGGAAGATGAGGAAGTTTTCCTACGGGAAGAACTCTGTAAATTTTTATAAATTTTAGTACTACCCCTCCAAGAAAATTTGTAATAAAAATCAATTACTCCTCAACAATTTTGAAAGTTAATCCCTATAATTTTGAAGCAACACCACTCTGAGACTGGCTTAGTGTAGCTCAGTTTCTTTTAGGTTCCTGGAAGATCTATTTTGCACCCCCCCCCACATTTGTCTCAACACTTACACACTATCAATTCTCTGAAGACAATGTATCTCTTTCCCAGGAAGGGGTCAGGCTGAGAGAAGCCCTGTTCTGACCAAATCTCACTCATTTTAATAGGATCAGTCCTGGAAGAACTGACCCAGTTGCAGGTGCTTCCAGAGAAGGATAAATCCAGGGCAGGCATAAGGTGCATAGGTTAAATCAAACACAAGTTGCATTAAACACGAATACAATGGATTGGCAATGGGAGTCCAACGTGGAATGGTTGCTTTAGCCGCTGGTTTCTGCAGGTGGGGAGACTCTGGGCTGGATGACACTCAGAAGTAGCTGGGTTTTGGGATCCAGGCTGCCAAAACAAAGAAAGTTCTGATTTGTCTCTTGGTTGCAATCAACTTAAATAATTAAACCTGGAGCACCATGGATGGGAGTGAGGAAGCTGGGTTTTTGCTGCTACTATCACTCTTATAAGGGATGCTGTACTACTTCTACCCAAATGAATTCTGAATCATCCATGCTTCTCTGAACATTTATTTCAAATGCCCTGGCAGGAGGACATGGGACAAATTTAAATCACCTGTGAGGTCCCATTAGCTGCTGCTTTTTCCATTTTTAAAACAGAAAGTATCTTTTTTCTCCCTGGATGCCCATCAGGGACCCATCTTTCATCAAGATTTACTCGATGGCAGATTCCATAAGCATATGAGATTTAAGATATTAAAAAAAAAATCCACGACACTGATTAAAAAGAAGGCATGATTACTAGGTCATTTACCAGAACTCAAAAAAAAAAAAAAAAAAGAATGGGGCTCCGTTGTAAAAACATGACACATAGAAGAGCCTGGGGTTGGGGAGTCAGGGAGACCCTGTTGTCAGAGCTGGGCACTGAGTCAAGGCTGATCTGGTGGCAACTGGATTCTGAGCATGAGTTTTAATCTGGAGATGCACAGCTTCTCCTGCCACATGGAATACTTTAAATGGGGACTTGAGAATGTTGTTGAGCCTGCTAGTTCCCAGACTGAACAGAATCAAAAGCAATGACGGTAAAGACTTTAATATGGGATTCAGTAGACCATTATTGGCATTTTACTAAATGCTACAATAAGTTACATCAAATCTACATTGACAAAGTGAAGTGGTGGTTTGGAAACATTATACAGATAATTTATTTTGCTTCTGTGTTAATTTATATAAGCGTAGTAGTTCCCAGGTGACCTGTAGGAATCATATTGCTTACCAACTGGTAAATTGCTATGATTGGTGGACTTTCAAAAAGCTTTGCAAAAGAAAAAAAACCCTGAAATGTAATGTTGATATCGATTAGACACCACTATTCTAATTTTACTGCAAAAAATACATTGGCTGGGGTTATTAATATCTTTAAATCCCCTCCAGGTCTCCCAGCATTCCTTGGCTAGATGCCAGGGCCTGAGCTGACCACTAGCCAGATTGGGGCTCTCTGACGCTTGACAACGCTCAGGCTATTTGCAACTATATGTTCCCAGATGCATTCCTTTCCTCTGTGCCTAAGGATGCAGAGGGATGCTAAAGGTATCTTTATGACAGCGTAAGATTCCTTGTCACAGGGATAAAATTCAGTGGACTTTTATAGCAGCAGCTGCTCTTCTGGAACTAGGAGAAATAATTCTCCAGGTTATCATAAAAGAAAAAAGGAAAAGGGATGAAAAAAGAAGTAGAAACAAATATATTACATTCGCAAAAAGTATCAACAGGGCAGGAGGGAGGGCTAAGAACAGCATTTATTTTGTTTTGACTATGGCTTCAAGGTTCCCATTAAGCCCAGGAAAAGGAGAAATGCAGGCAGTCAGATGTGGATGTCACAGTCGAGAAAGGCTGTCATCTGCAACTCTGCCAGCTCTCTGGTCTCCGGGGCCAAAATTGTAGATGTGATTTTCTTGTCGGAGAAATCTAAAGATATAAAGGTAAAAAAGCATATAGGGTATTTCACAATGTTTGATAGCTGATGATTGCATAATGGAAAAAAAAAGAAAAAATAAAGAAACTTCGGGCAGAATACTTTCCCATATCTGTTAAGAGTGCATAAGTTTATCAGCAGAGAAGTCTTTACAATAAAGAAGGTGGCAAGGACATGGGAGTGATGGCCGTGGACATCCTTTATGGAGCCAGAAATTACAACAACAAAGAGAAAGTATGTAATAAAATTTCCTCATTATTGCGTGAATTTTATCTGTAAGATGAATTATTGTTGCAAAATCTATTAGGGAGGTTGAATTTCTCTGATCCCTTGTGAAGAACTAATGAAAATTCCCTCCTAACAGGTAATAGGCTGCAAATAAGTCATTTCTTCCAGAGACCTCTGACTCTAACTTCATTGATGATTTTAACTGCTTTGATTGCATTCAGGCAAGTGACTCATATACTCCACTAGAAGAAACACACACACACACACACACACACACACACACACACCATACAACACACATGCACGTGCGTGATTACTAAATACAGATTTTCACATAGCTTGCAAATTTCACCTGCCTTGAAGAAATTCTCTTCCATCTGGAACATGTCTACTGGAGCATGGCATGGCAGTCATTATGGCATCTTATGCTTCACACTGTGCAAGCTGCCTGCTCCTGGTTAGAACCAGTGTAGATTAGTCCTAAAATTTCTCAGTCTATAGGTCTACAGTGTCAAAAATAATGGTTAACATTTATTTTTTTAAGTCTTAAAACTCTTTTTGATGCAAGGTCGTTAATGAATAGCACCTCCTCTGAATACCTGGTGAAAAAAACTCTTTTCTATAGAGCTCTTCAGGGCATGTGAGTATTTGGGGTCAATATCTAGGACTCTGGCGATATGGGAGAAAATGTATGATGGTGAAGAATCTGTTCGGTATGTCAGCCAGCTAATTAGGAAGGCGACTTACTGCCTGGATCCTGAGTGCTGCATTTCCCAAGGCTGTCAGTCCTGAACTTGATTTCTAAATATTTGACTTGTTCATGGAGGTCAAGTGCCTGCCACGATGTCTTTTCATCCCTGTTAGCTTCCCAGTAGGTCTCCACTGCCTAGATGAATCCTGTCTTTATTCCCAGAATGTTACCAGGCACCTAGCGAGGCAGTACCTTCACCCATTTCTGAAAGCAAATTAAATTGACAAACATCCTACTTTATCAAACTTTGCCTCTTTTAACCCAGCCCTATATGTCACTGCAATAAAAATTCAATTATTATAATTCAACTTGTATTTAGACTTTACAAAAATAACATTGATTCTCCTTAAAATCAAATCAACTGCAATTTGAAAAGGTATGTAAGTTGTATTTACTTTTGTTTATGGCATTTTCCCACTTTCTATGGCCTACATTTCCTTGCTTCTACAATCAAATGTGTTTATTACAATGGTGCAATTGATTTCTCCAGCCTTAGACTCAAGGATGATGTTCCACTTCACTGAAATAACTTACAGACTTACTTGCTGGATATTGTTCTTCCCAAAGTATCGCTATAGACTTTTCTGAAAATTCCCCAGGGATTCCTCATAAAAACTCAGGAATAGATTTCTACATGTCTTTCATAGGAAAAATCCTTCCCTTGTCTACACTGTTCCATCTTTAATGTCGATGGGATTAGAAGGAGGTCACTCCATTAAGTCAGTGACTACTGTCATTACATCTTCCACGGTAGAGCGGATCCCACGGTTGGGAGGCATCACTTTCCCCTTTTAAAAATGTGTTTCTGATGGTGATAATTTGGAAGAGGAATGGTGGAGTAAGGAGCATCTGGCCTGGCCAATTAGATGAATGTGATGCCATTCTCTGAGTTAATGATTACAAGGGGAGATAAAAGTGTGCCCTGGGGGTTGTATGATAAGTTTGGTTTGGCACATTAGTTTTTGTTACAGCCATATAAAATAACCAGTAGACAGTTGATAATATACAAATAAATCTCAGAAGAGTGGTGTGGTCTGAAAACATAACTGTGGAAGCTATCAGGATAGAAATGTCCTTAAATTCATGAGAATGGACAATTTATTTTTTATTTATTTTATTTTATTATTTTTAAAGATTTTATTTATTTATTTGAGAGAGAGAGAATGAGAGACAGAGAGCACAAGAGGGAAGGGGGTCAGAGGGAGAAGCAGACTCCCCACTGAGCGGGGAGCCCGATGTGGGACTTGATCCTGGGAGTCCAGGATCATGAACTGAGCCGAAGGCAGTCACTTAACCAACTGAGCCACCCAGGTGTCCGAGAATGGACAATTTAATCCCGGGAGTCTACAGTAAGAGAAAAAAGTCTCAAAGGATCATCAACATTTAAGGGACAGTCAAGGACTGTCCGTCTGAGAGGCCGCTATTGGAAGATCCAAGAGGAATAAAAGAAAACCAGTAGAGGGGTGCCTGAGTGGCTCAGTCATTAAGCAGCTGCCTTCGGCTCAGGTCGTGATCCCAGGGTCCTGGGATCAAGCCCCTCATCGGGCTCCCTGCTTGGCGGGAAGCCTGCTTTTCCCTCTCCCACTGCCTCTGCTTGTGTTCCCTCTTTTGCTGTGTCTCTCTCTGTCAAATAAATAAATAAAATCTTAAAAAAAAACCAGTAGAGAATAGAACTTGATCATTTATTGGATGACGGTGTTACACATGAGCAGTTAAAAATGATTCTGAAGTTTTGACTGTGGGTAACTGGTATTCACTGGTGAGTTGTAAATATACGTAAGTTTATTTGCACAGTTAAATTCCATTTTAACAAGAACCAATATGGGAAAAGAAAGTTTGCAATAATAAAATTATTTCTAAGCCCAGGCCAATGGCCTAGAGCATTAGTGCCTTGTTGATCTCATTACAACAAAATTCTCTACTATGAATTATTTAGTATAATGACTTTACCCAGTCCTTGTCTATAGAGTAGTTCTTCACATATAATGAAAAAATCATAAGAATACAAACTGTTCCATGAAGGTTGATTTAAGTTAAAAAAAAAAATCATTCTCTAGAGTCATAGTGGTTTATCCAACGTGAAATGTGTTGTGCTCTGCTGGAAACTGAAGGTGGGCTCTGGGGTGTGCATTTAAATGGAGCTAATGAATTTCCTCTGTGCAGTCCAGCCTGGGGAGAAATGGAGAAGTCAGTTTAATAAAGCATGCAGTAGAATTGCCCTCTCTGGCTCTCCAGATTATAATAGTGGAGTATGGCATTGTTTCTTTTTTCTCTAAATCTATTCTTGTTTTTCTGTTAATGCAATGTCTGACACTCTCACCATCTCATTTCTTCCTCTGCCCTCCTTCCCTTCATGCTCCTTCTTTCAGGCTTGCCTATACCCCCTCTTTTCTACCTCTCGGCCTCCCTCTCCATCTTCCTTCTTGTTTCCCTTTTATTAAGGCTGGTGTCTCAGTGACGATCTGAAGAGATGCTCACCATGTGCTCACAAGTCCTTCCGCAGAGCAGCGTTCTCAGAAAGCCCTCATGGTGCTCCCTTTCCTGCTAAGAGTTGCAAAGTGGAGCCTCTGGGACTTGGTATGAATCTGACTTTACACAAAAGAAATAAGTGTTTTTGCTTTTTATTATTTTGGTTTATTTGTTTATTATTTTGGTTTTTCTGAGAGCTCTGTTTCTTCTGCTTTTTATTTGGGTCTGGGGAGATGGGAGGCAAATTATCCACTCATGCTTTTTGTTCTGGCTGTGCATTCGGTTTAGAACTCAATGCTCGTCACTTCTCTTTTGAAAGAGCCCTTCCACAAGATTCTGAAAAGGTGACCTGCATCATTATTAACTTGGATGGTAGATGCCAGGAGGATAGAGCTTAGGAATCTGTCATTTTAATTAGTGCTTCAGGTAATCACTATGCACACTAAAACCTGAGATCTTTACTCTAAAATCATTAGGAAGAAAAACAATCACCTAAGCTGCCTTTCTCTAACTCCACTGGCCTTCGGAATCCATTCATAAATAAGACTGTAAACTTTCTGAGGTCAGGAATCGTGCCTTTTATTTGTTTGTATCTTGGTGGCATGTAACCATGGAATCAGTGTGTGGTGCTGGAAATCAAAAACACCCGAGTTTCAACTCTACCTGCACTGCCTGTCCTTGGATAAATGCTTCAACCTTTTTGAATCTCATTACAGTCATCTGATAAAAAAATATAATACTTAAGTACAAGATAGGCATGAGCATTTTGTGCCCCGGTTATTGGCACAAAATGGAACCGTTAAAAAAAAAACATATGGTAGAGGTCACAATGTACAGTTGGAGTTTCAAAATGTTATTACTCCTAACTTCACCCTCTACGTGACTTAGTGTCTCCACTTGTAGAATAGAAATTGTATACTTCTATTATATATTGATGAGAAGATAAGAATAGGAAAGTATGTGAAAACATTTACAACTTTGTTTGTCATATACGGTGACTGTTATCTTGTTAGGTATATTTCCAGATATCAGTAAATCAAACTAGATCCATCATAGTAACTGAGTGCTTTTATGTACTAATCCCTCTACCTGTGGATTCAAAATTAAAATTCAGGAACCTCAGGATCTCACAATCTACTGAGTAACATGAATAAGTACATAGATGACTCTCACAGAAGGTAACCTCTGCTCTGTTGTGCTCACTGAGCAATCGTAATCTAGAAGCTATAAGAGTTGCTTTAGAAGAGGAAGAAATTAATTCTGACCAGGAGATTGGAACATCACTCTGTTTAATGCTGGTTGAATTTAAGAGAGAAAATAAAATTAAGGAAAACCTTATTTCTGCTTATTTAATCTGCTTCGGAGGGCTTTAATTACACAGAAAAGAGAAGGAACATAGTACAGTAGAAGCTTGACTAAATGAAACACTTTCAATTTGGATAATGGGATTTTCTTGTTAATTCTCTCTTTAAGACCAAAAGGTCCATGTCTTTTTGTTGCTATTCCTACTTTTAATAATGCCTATTCAAACAGCCCTTATTGAATTAATATGGACTCAACAATGGTAGACAGAGTAGCAAATATGAATGATTCATAATATAGAATTCTTGACTAATGAGTTTATTATCTTGTAGATTAAAAGATATGTAACATAAAATATAACATTAACATAAAAATAAAACAATAATGTAAGGAAGTATGTAACTAGCTAGAAATGAAAGATCACTCTATGGTTTAGGAGATTAAATACTTGGGATCAGAATAGAGTCACACAACTGAGTCAGGATACATTGATTTGTATCAGAGAAAAGATATAAAAGAAGCATGTATTTCAAAAATATTGAGAATGCAGAGTATTCAGGATTCAGACTGAGTATACAGAGTGTTTTGAATTTGAAGAGTTGAGAAGCAAGGAGACAAATCTGGCAGTTTTCATGGTATCTGAGAATGTCATTTAATATTTCTTAGATGATTGAATTCCAGAATTCTCATTTTGAAGACCATCATCATTGATTAACATTTTCTGAGTGAGTACACTGTACAAAGCGAACACAAATGGAGCACAGCCCAGTGGTCAGGAATGTGGGTATTAAGAATCAAAGGACCAGAGGTAAGTAAGAGTCAGAAATTACTGTCTTTGGAGATTTAGCCAACTAATTTAAACTTTCTAACCGTTTCCTTAGCTATAATGTGATAATAATAGTAGTATCTAATTTTTTCTTTTACTGTGAGTAAGAATGAGGTAAGCAAATTAGTTGGTACAGTGCCTGGAACACGGTTAAGTATTCTATATGTGTTAACAACCATTGTCATTATGAGAAGGACTTAGAGCTTGGGCAGAAGAAGTAGAATTTATACAGACCATCTGAAATGTCTATACAGTTTTATTTAAACTGAATTTTGGATATATGCTTCTTTTGTTTTCTACTTTATTCTAGTTTTGAGTGAAGCAGATCCTGGGTTTTTTTGGTTTGTTTTTTGTTTTCATTTTTTGTGTGTCTTTTTCAGGGCTTTATGATGATGCGGTTAATGTTGTTGACGCTGTGCCTGCCTATGTCTACTTGGGTTTTCCAAGTAGTGACCTCACAGGGTTCCCATGTGAGCCTACTACTAACTGTATCTCTCTGGCTGGGATTATTCTCAGGCTACAGATCTGATCTTGGTTTGCATGGATGCACCAGAAGTATAAGGCAAGAATCACCCCTAGAAGTGACCTCGAGTAATGAGAAAAGGGAATTTGTGAGCCAGAACCCCGGCTTCTTTTTTTATGAGGCAACTCTTAACTTGTGTTCTGGAAATACTATCAGATGACTCCCAGTAGGTATGGACTGCAGTCTCCCAAAAGAGTAACCTGCTCATAAATGAAGCTTTTATGAATTTTCTCTTTTCCCCATCTAGCTTCCTCATTTCCACATTTTGCTTCCTATGCCAGTTAGCAATTCATTTGCTCCAAATCTACATTTTATCTCCTACTCTGTGATAACAGAGATGACCCCTTTAGAATATCTCCCTGGCCAGTTGTCATAACATTAAGCAGTTTCAGTAGCGGGTGCTGGAGAGACACACTGGAGAGGAAGGGAGTTTTCTCCCCCTGATTGCAGTATGTTCCAATAGGTAAGCTACAGCAGCACATAAAGCTTCCATAGCACCTGGCAGTCAGCTCTCCATGAACAGTTCTGGCATACCTCTCTGAAAGTTTTATAGCCACGTGCCTCAAGCACAGCATCTCCTATGAATAATTTTCCATGCAGCCCCTACAGTAGCTTTGCAGTGAAGTGGCATTGGTACATTTCCCTGTGGATGGCTCTCCTTGACACCCCGTAGGAACCTTCAAGTCCTCAGTGAACTCAAGGAACCAAAGTGCACCCCCTTCAAAAAGGTCTGGAGGTTAGTCCTGGGGAGAAGTGTGTGTGGTGTGTGTGTGTGTGTATGTGTGTGTGTGTGTGTGTGTGTGTGTGTGTGTGTGTGGAGTGGTGGTTCTTACTTTGGCATTCTGTGTCAGCACTGGGGATAGAGGCTACTCCTTACATTTGCTATTTCTATATTCTTTAGAGTTCTCTTTACCCCTTACTAGATAATCTCTGTTACTCCAATCTCATTTTATAGTTAATACCTCTTTATATAAAGCCTTCTATGTTTAATTTCTGTGTAAGTCCTATGTCTTGACAGGACAGACCCATACATCTCCCAAATAAACTACTTGCACCCAAATCTTTGTCTCAGGGCCTGCTTTTGGAGGAATCCAAACTGAAATCATTAGTTACGTAGACACATTAGAAAGCAGATTCTCAGGATTAGAATCTGGAATCGAATTACTTGCTGACAAGAGAGAAACAAGAATTCCACTTTTAATGGAAAATGGAATATCATAGTTCAGTCATGATGTAGCATCACAGTTATATTCATTCTCATTTATCATAGATTAGGAAAAGAAACAAGGGAGAGAAAGCTCTGGCTTTTGATAGCTCCAGCACACTGGTTCCCAGAGTGTGGTCCCCAGACTCAGCGTTAGCATCATATGGACACTTGTCTTTTCCCAGACTTATTGAATCAGAAACTCAGGGATTGGAGTCCCCAAGTCTGTGTTTTAAAAAGCTCTCCAAGAAATTTTAATGCAGTGCAAAGTTCAAGAGCTAATGCTCTAGAACTTAAAAGAACTGAGAATAAATATGAGAACTGTAGAGCAGATTGACTTTTTATAACTGACATAAAAGCCTTGGAAAAAAAAGAATGGCAGTCTTAGGTCAGCCAACTCTCAGTCCAGAGCTGTAAAGGCAGAAGACTTTCATGGTAGTGTTTGAGATCTTCTTCTACAGCTGGTGTGCAGAACAGGCTCACATTTAGGTCCATCATTTGATCATAGGAGAGTTGTAATTTCCAAATGAATCTAAATTCATAACCCCAGAAAATCTTCTATGCCAAAGTCAGTGCCATGATAGGAAAGAAGTTAAGACATCAAGACCTTGGATGAGACTTTTAATGGGTAAATGAGCTTAAGAACTTTCAGTGCCTATCTTTCCCCTAATCATTGCCAGAAGAAAGCACTGTTTCCTTGTTTGGACACCATTTAAAGGTCAGTGCCTGAGAGAGGATGCCTGAGAACCCTCCTCAGGTTTTGTACTTGCCTGTCTACCAGTACTTCCAGATCAATAACTGGGATCAAGTATTCCCCTGACATAAGTGGGTAAGGTCCATCCTTGGTATGGACTATTCACCAAAAATCTGAAGAAGCTTTACAATAGGTAGTGGCAGAAAATAAGAGATTATTTAGGAGAATGTACCTAGAGTATTGCACTAAGAAGGGTTCAAAAGATAAGGCAAGACAGGGGAGATTTATTAAAAATAAGGCAATCTAGGGGCGCCTGGGTGGCTCAGGTATTAAGCGTCTGCCTTCGGCTCAGGACATGATCCCAGGGTCCTGGGATCGAGCCCCGCATCAGGCTCCCCGCTCAGCGGGAAGCCTGCTTCTCCCTCTCCCGCTCCCCCTGCTTGTGTTCTCTCTCTCGCTGTGTCTCTCTCTGTCAAATAAATAAATAAAATCTTAAAAAAAAAATAAGGCAATCTTTTGTGATTCAGAATCCAGTATCCTCACAAAGGCCTGTAAAGGCTCCCTGAAGTTTAGAGACAAAGATGGCCCACAATAAGCAAGATTGTCAGAATCCTGTTGGCAGAGGATAGAGGAAGGGGCTAGAGATTCAGAGATGGAGACCTATAGGAATGGGCACTAAGTAGTGTATATCTTTGTGTCTTGCATCAGTGTGCACAGTAGGAAGTACCTACTTCAGAAGAGATGCTGGACAACCACTAGACAGAATGATTCAACCAGTAGGTGTCAGCCAGCTTCTGTCCTTAGCTAGGCTGGTGCTTGCACACTGATCCCATTAACAGAGTATCCACGGTAGCAGAAACGGAGGCTAGCCTGCCAAAAAGGAAACCCACATGCACGGATACACACACGTGCACACATACCAGTAGTACGATAAAATGTCACAGATGAAAATTTAAAGAATCAACTTGCTCGGCAGCCTGTTCCTGCATAATTGAATTCATTTTATTTTCTATGACCATTGCCCAGAGTGCAAGAAACTTACAAATCTTAGGGCTTCTGGTTAAAAGAATATTATTAAAATAATCTTAATATTTTTTGAATGCTTACTCTGTTCTAGTCCCAGTGCTAACACATTAATGACATTATCTTTTTCCATACTTAAAACATTCCTGTGGGGGAAGTACTATTAGTATCTGTCTTAGGGAAAAGAGCACTGAGGCTTAAAGAGGTAAGACTTCTACAAGATGAGTTAGGAAGCAGCAGGGTCAGGGATTCAACCCTGATTCCAGCTGACACTGAAATCCACGTTCCCAACCACTGTGCCATATTTGTTATCAAAATCTGTTCCAAAAGAGGTGGTACTTGGGTAATTTGACTCTAATTGTCTCTGTTGTCTTTTGAAGTGGCAAGTGAGTGCTGATACTTCGATTTTAAAAGGGTCACCAAGGGAAAGCCTTATTTCTGTTATCCTATCTACAGTGTTTCAAGTAATTGCTGATAATCCAAATTGAGGTTCTTGGCTGCTGCAGCTTATATTAATGATTATACAAAATTTAATAAACATAAATTTAGCTGTCTATAGTGTTTGAGGAGTAATGAAAGATATTATATGGCTTCTAAAGTAAAGGATCTAAAATACAGTATTGAAAACCAAAATGTTAATTTATTTTTAAGAAGAGGTTTAGGTTTAGAAGTAGGAAAATGTTTCATTGAACCATGGTACAGTTACATTTGTAATAAGAGAACTGCCAACTTTATAGTCAGGCTGCCTATATAATGTAAATCAAAGCTGGGAACTGCTTTAGTTTAAATTGCTTTTTAAGACTGTTGAACTCCTGTTGGTTTATACATAAGATTTACGCCAACATGTTCTTTCCATCTCCATTTTTCATGAAGGGAATATTAATCTTTGATAACCTCCACAATTACGGGAGTGGGAGTAGTTGTCTGGGGTGTACAGTTAATCTTTGATTATTCATCCTACCTACAGGTAAGTTTCTACTTTAAAAAACCTTTACATTTACCTTATGCTAGGATTACAGAGCACAAAGACACAGGGATTCCATGGGATGCTGGTCCTGGTTAACCATATTCAGACACATCTTCTCTTACGTTTTCTCTGCCTCTGACATCTACCTTCATGTAGGCTCTGGGTTGGTCAAATTTTGCTAAGGTCTAGTCTCTCTCCTATCATCTCTCAGACAACAGCCATTAATTGCTGGGTACTCTCCATTTTGTAAAAACTAATTATGCTATTATATTCTTGACAACTATTTAAGTAAAAAACATATGCTAATCATATAACTAGTTAGAAGCTGCCTGGTGCTTCCGAGAAGCATGATTCATAAATTTTAACCATATAAAAGTTGTCTTTTTTGAAATATGTTAGCAGCTTTATACAATAAATGTTTATTTCTGAATCTTATAAATCTCAATTCTGGTAGTGGCTTTTCTGGGACTTTATAATTTCAGGCATTAACATGGGGATCAGACTACTCCTATCAATTAGACCAAACCTAAAAACAGTAACACTTTTAACTGTTAAACAAAGGTATGTGCTACAGAGTAATCTTAGAAGGTATCTATTTTAGTCAGAAAGACAGTTTTAAATATGAGCCATTTGAACTTGAGATCTTCAAGAAAGAGCTATGCCAAAATAAATAAATAAATACATAAATAAATAAATAAGGAGTGGGATACTTCTGTTTTCATCACTGATGTGTAGAGGGTGTGGAAGTTGCCACTTCCTTCCTTACAACAACAAAAAAAGATGAAGTGAAAATTGACTCATCAATTTTCTTGGACTCATCAGAGAACTGAGGGTGCAAGGAAAACTGACACACAAAGTCTGGAGAGACATAAAGCTTGAAAAAAAAACCAGGCAAGATCCAACTGCCGCAGAAGTCACGGAGCCATAAATTGGTATGAACATTTAAATGGTAATTACGACAATTGGTTGGAGCCTGAATGTGGACTAGCTTGAGAGAGAAACTATTGGTGGCTATAGTGTTGGGAAGATTCTCACAGATTCTCACAGTGAAGATTAAAGAGAGAGACCTTGTTGCCTCTGGCAGGGGAATAAGATTAATCTTTTGTAAAATACAACCAGAGATTTCTCCATATCAAAGGTCTGTTCTTAAGCAAAAAAAACTTTACCAGAGCCTTATCTCAACTGGGGGAAGTTGATCCCACCCTTTTGTCTGACTCGTGTTTCTGTTTCACCTAAGAAGGAAAAAGCTATTCCACTGGAAAAATGCCTGTAAGTCACAGACCAGAGACATAGAACCTTTAAAACACCGACATTTAACCATAAGACTGTAGAACACGTGCCCCCCTATCACACCAAGAGTGCTCCAGTATAATACAATGGATTATAGCTGAAAAAACTGCAAGATGCAGATTTTCATTAAGAAGTAGTATTCAAGACCAAAGTCAAGAGGGAGATTAAAAAATAAGAACAGTAGAGAAATCTGAAGCTCTGGAACCTACAGCTACAGCAAACTTTCATGTTTGTTCCCAGATCAACATAAATCCTCACACTAAGTGCCTATATATCTCATGTCGCATTATTTAATTTGACATGTTTGGCTTTCAACAAATAATTACAATGTATTCTAAAAGGTAAGGGGGAAAAACTATCTGAAGGTACAAAGGAAGTATCAGGATCAGCCTCAGATATGACATAGGTTTTGGAATTAATAAAAAGGGTATTTAAAAGAACTACAATTAGTAAGTTAAGGTCTCTAATAGAAAAAGTTGACAAATGACAAGAAAACAAGAGTGATCTAAGCAGAGAGGCAAAAAAAATCTAGGAAAGAATCAAAAGAAAATGTTAGATATCAAAAACACTGTAACACAAATAATATTTTTGATAGGCTCATCAGTAGACTAGAAGTGGCCTAGGAAAGAACCAGTGTGCTTGAAAATATGTCAATAGAAACTTCCTGAAGAGAAAATCAAAGAGGAAAATGAATAATAACTTAAAAACAAAATAAAACAAAACAGAAGAGAATAGTCAAGATCTGTGGGACAATTTCAAACGATGTAATGTATAATGAGAATACTAAGAGGAGAAGAGCACAGAAGAAATATTTGAAGTAATAATGGTTAAAATTTTCCAAAATTGGGCGCCTGGGTGGCTCAGATGGTTAAGCGTCTGCCTTCGGCTCAGGTCATGATCCCAGGGTCCTGGGATCGAGTCCCGCATTGGGCTCCCTGCTCCTTGGGAGCCTGCTTCTCCCTCTGCTTCCCTCTCTCTCTCTCTCTCTCTGTCTCTCATGAATAAATAAATAAAATCTTTAAAAAATAAATAAATAAATAAATAAAATTTTCCAAAATTAATGGCATAAACTAAACCATGGATCCAGGAAGCTCAAAAAAAACAAGGAGAATAAATATCAAAAAATCTATACCTTGGTATATTGTATTCATACAACAAAAAACCAAAGTCAAAGAGAAAATCTTGGAAGGAGCCAAAGGGGAAAAAACACTTTCCTTAGGGGAACAAAAGTTAAGAATTATAATAGTCTTCTCAAAAGAATATAAGCAAGAACACAGCAGAGTGAAATACTTGAGTTGTTGAAAGGAAAAAAGGAATTAGAATTCTATACCCAGATTTACCACAAAGATACAAATATAGGGATCCGAAGGGGTACGTGCACCCCAACGTTTATAGCAGCAATGTCCACAATAGCCAAACTGTGGAAAGAGCCAAGATGTCTATCGACAGATGAATGGATAAAGAAGATGTGGTATATATACACAATGGAATATTATGCAGCCATCAAAAGGAATGAGATCTTGCCATTTGCAACGGCGTGGATGGAACTGGAGGGTGTTATGCTCAGTGAAATAAGTCAATCAGAGAAAGACATGTATCATATGACCTCACTGATATGAGGAATTCTTAATCTCAGGAAACAAACTGAGTGTTGCTGGAGTGGTGGGGGGTGGGAGGGATGGGGTGGCTGGGTGATAGACATTGGGTAGGGTATGTGCTATGGTGAGCACTGTGAATTGTGCAAGACTGTTGAATCACAGATCTGTACTTCTGAAACAAATAATGCAACATATGTTAAGAAAAAAGAAAAAGAAGATAGCAGGAGGGGAAGAATGAAGGGGAGTAAGTCAGATGGGGAGATGAACCATGAGAGACGATAGACTCTGAAAAACAAACTGAGGGTTCTAGAGGGGAGGAGGGTAGGGGGATGGGTTAGCCTGGTGATGGGTATTAAAGAGGGCACATTCTGCGTGGAGCACTGGGTGTTATGCACAAACAATGAATCATGGAACACTACATCAAAAACTAATGATGTGATATATGGTGATTAACATAACAATAAAAAATAAAAAAAAAGAGAATTCTATACCCAGGAAAATTATCCTTTAGACTGCCGCTCCACTTCAAATCACAACTCCCAGATTTGTCACCTGCACTTCTGACCTATTAGCTATAAATCAGAGTTCCCATAGCCCTCTCCCCAGGTTTGATAATTGTCTAGAAAGGCTCACAAATCCCAGGGAAACATTCACTGGCTTTTAACAGTTTATTATAAAGGATATTATGAAGGATAAAGATGAACAGACATATGAAAGAAGTACATAGAGCAAGGTATGGGGAAGGGAGGCAAAGCTTCCAATGCCCTAGAGGCAGGTCATCATTCCAGCACCTCCATGTGTTCATCAGACTGGATCCTCTCCAAACCCCATGATTTACAGATTTTTATGAAGGCTTCATCACATAGGCATGATCAACTATTAACTCATCTCTAGCATCTCTACCCTCCCTAGAAGATGGAGGTAGGACTGAAAGTCCCAAGTTTTGAATCATGGCCTGGTCTTTCTGGTGACCAGTGTCCCCATCATGAAGTGACCTAGGACCCCACAAAGGGTTGTTTCATTGGAACAAAAGAAGCTTCTATCACTCAGGAAATTTCAAAAAATTTAGTAGCTCTTTGTCAGGAACCAGGAGCAGAGACCAAATATATATTTCCTATTATGTCAGTCATATTATACAAAATTTTTCAGAGGTTTATATGTTGTCCAAAGAAGAATATACATCTATAATTGTTATGACATCTTTCTCTGAAACCTGTAGCATGCTGGAATGCAGCCAAAACTGGTAAATAGTTACACATTTTATTTTTTTCTCTACCATTTTATATTATGCTAACTTTATTTGGATTCACAGAACCTAACATTTCATTATGGCACGCTTAAGAAACTTATGAAACTCATTCACTAAACTATGACACTAAGATGTTCATGGTAGAAAACTGCTGCTAAAAAACAGCCAAAACCCCAAGGAACTATTAGGAAAATGACAATAGAAGTGCCCATTTAGTAACTGTCAGTATAAAGGTAATGATAACTAACTTGCTGAGTTTCATAAAATAATGAACAATTTTCCAAAATAAATGGTAGAACAAGGAGTCTGCTTCAGTAAAAGAAAACAACATTTAAATTGTTCATTTTCCACAATTCCTAACCTAACCATTAATTTAAGTAACAGTTCCCATTTAGTAGTAGAGGGCACAATTAATCAAGTATTTAATTTCTTAGAAAATAAAAGTACTAGATTGTTGATATTTTTCATATTTTGTCCAAATATAAATGAAAAGAAAACTGTCTGCAAATGATTGGCAATTTTAATTTAAGAATGACGCTTAGTCAGAGGTCAGCAACCTTTTCCTGCAAAGGACCACACAGCAAATATTTTAGACTTTGTGAACCATACAGTCTCTGTCAAAGCAGCCATAAATAGGGCAGGAAGAAGCAAGAGTAGAAGTGTCAATAAAACTTTATTTATAGATTATTTGCATTTCATATCATTTCCACATTACATTAAATTTTTTTAGTTGTTTAAACCACTTAAATACATATATAAAAAAAAATTCTTAGTTTTGGTAGCCATACAAAAAGTGGTGGAGGACCACATTTGGTGTGGAGGACAGTTTGCAGAGCACTGCTCTATGCTTTCTTTACAGAGCTATGTGTGTGTGTGTATGTGTGTGTGTGTGTGCTGTGTAAAACACTTGTCCTGTAATCAATCTCCGTTGATTCTACTTTCATTTGTATGGATGAGCAAGATTCAATATTTGGTATCAATAAGAAAGGAAACAGAAGTTTACCAAATGGACCCACAAATTCCTTATGCCAGTATAGTTTTCCCTCTCCTGCACAAACCATCCTCTGCCAAGACCTCCTCTCTAAACAAATATAGTCTACAGATCTGGAAGAGTTAGAAGAAAGTCTATTTTAGCATTATTCTTTAGTGATGTAGTTTCCTGCATTTCACCTATTTCTTTCCTGGTTTGCCTCTAGGAATGTCTATCATTGATAGAATGAGAAGTTTCCGCATAAGACTGGGAGACATGTCAAGGGGTTAGACCTGACTTAATCAAAGTGTCTGCTTACATAAGAAAATATTTAAGTTCCTAAAAGTAACCATCTTTTTTTTTTTAAGGTTTTATTTATTTATTTGACAGAGAGAGACACAGTGAGAGAGAGAACACAGCAAGGGGAGTGGGAGAGGGAGAAGCAGGCTCTCCGTGGAGCAGGGAGCCCGATGAGGGGCTTGATCCCAGGACCCTGGGATCATGACCTGAGCTGAAGGCAGACGCTTAACGACTGAGCCACCCAGGCACCCCTAAAAGTAACCATCTTTTGTTACTTAATTTTAACATTGAATGCCATTATTAAATTGCTTGTGTATGCTTTTTATTAAGTAACTTTATTAAAAATAAGGATCAGAAATGCCATTTGTTCTTCACTTCCTTGAAATTAACACTGTCTTCTACCGAATTATGACATTGCCCGTCTCAAGAAACGTGGTAAAATTAGTAAGTTTTCACATAGAATGAAAATCTGATCCATAAAGGGTTCACACATGATTTCTGATGCATAGAGAACCTATTATTAGATATTATCCTTCAACTCCTGTGCTTCTGGGCTTCCTAAAAAATAAAGTTAACAGTGATATAAATAAAATCATTTAATATGAAAAATAATGTTTAGGTTATGGTTGTCAACTATACATCTTAAAGAAAAAGGACATTAAAATGTTACAAGTTTATAGGAACATGAGAAGGTATGACCACAAAGAAGAATTTAAAATATACACTTCATGGGGTGCCTGGGTGGCTCAGTCGTTAAGTGTCTGCCTTCGGCTCAGGTCATGATCCCAGGGTCCTGGGATCCAACCCTGCATCGAGCTCCCTGCTCAGAGGGGAGCCTGCTTCTCCCTCTGCCCCTCCCCCTGCTTGTGTTCCCTCTCTCTCTGTGTCTCTCTCTGTCAATTAAATAAAAAAATCTTAAAAAAAATAAAATATACACTTCAGTGGGACAAAAGCTAACATTACCTTCTGTGATAGATTGCATTATTGTTAAAAAAAAATGTTTGTTGTCCCTTCCTTTGAAAGTATTATACACCCCATTCCTGTTGATGTCAGGCTAGACCACACACATTGCTTTGGCCAAAATGAAATGTTAAAATCTGAGATGTAAGAACCAATACATGGTAAGTGAAATAAGTCAGACTGAGAAAGACAAATAACCATATGATTTCACTCATATGTGGAATTTAAAAAAAACAGAACAATGAATAACAAAAAGCAGAATCAGACCTATAAATACAGAGAACAAACTGATGGTTGCCAGAGGCAAAAGGTGTGAGATGGGCAAAATGCGTGAAGATGTGCCCCAACAATACTGTTTTTTAAAGAAGCAACTGGGTGACACAATGTTATGAACATCATATAAGGGTCTTCTGAAGGGCTCACTTGATTAACAATGAATAACATGCCCATACTGCAAAGGTACAGCCACTTAGTTTGTTCAGTAAGAACCTGAAAATCTTAGGAGCAAATAATGTCTGTCTTGTCCAGGTAACAACCTATGCACTTCACGAAGACATCATGGCAATTAATAAAACAATCCACACTAAAGAATGAAAGTGCGGGGTGCCTGAGTGGCCCTGTCGGTTAAGCGTCTGCCTTCAGCTCAGGTCAGGATCCCAGGGTCCCGGGATCGAGCCCCACATCAGGCTCCTGGGAGCCTGCTTCTCCTTCTCCCCGGCCTGTCACTTCTCTTGCTTGTGCTCTCTCTCTGTCAAATAAATAAATAAAATTAAAAAAAAAAAAAAGAATGAAAGTGCATAGAGCTAAATGATAAAAGTATCTAAGCATAATCATATCTACTAGAATACGGTGTAGTGAGGTTCTGATATTAAGTTCTGCTTCTCACTAAATAGTTTGTAGTTGTTTTGTTTGTTAATATGTTAATAATAATGTCTCTCAGCCTTTCGTTATTCAAATTCTATAGGAATTCACTGTGTCACGTGTTTTTTTCTCAAAGTTTCTATGCCAGTATGTCACTTTTTTCTTTCTTTTTCCCTTTTTTTCCTAGTCGCAGAAAATTCTGCATCTCTCCATTTAGAATTGCTTACAGTGAACTTTAAGTTTAATGATTATCATCTATATTGAAGGTTGTTTCCTTTCCAAATGGTTTTAAAATTGCCAGATACTAGTTCTTATCACTGATAAATAGCTTCTCTTTTCAAGGACTGAACCTCTGCCTAATAATGAAAGTAATGGTAAGGATGATAATGGCTGCCATTTATTTAGACTCCAAAACCCTAAGAACTATACTTGGTATTTTATAAGAATTATCTCATTTAAGTCTCACAAAAACCATATAGAATAGTTATTTTCAGTTTACATTTCCAAGGAAACTGACAGGAGAAATTTGCTTGCATAGGGTCATAAAACAAGTTTCAATGTCCATTGCTTTTCTCCTAAGCTACATTAACTCCTCACACTATTCTGTGGGTCTTTCAGTCATCTTTCTTTGTATTCTGCCTCATGCTGTAGCAATGGCAAGACTCTAATTTGAATGCTTTTTTTGAGAGAAAAATATACTTATTGTTTGGTATCTGAGCTGAAAAATATTACTCTTATTTTATTTTTTTAAGCCCCCATGAGGGGCCTGAACTCAGGACTTTGAGATCAAGACCTGAGCAGAGATCAAGAGTCAGATGCTTAACTGACTGAGCCATCCGGGTGCCCCAAAATATTCCCCTTATTAAGCAGAAACATGCCCAACATGGCTTTTCTTGGATAAGACCATTAAATACCCTCCTGACTGTATCAACCTTAAGTTTGTTATGTCATACCCAGTACAATGCAAGATTACTCCTCAGTGGGCCTGCAGAAGTGTTACATGAGTAGGAATAAAGCTAGTCAAAGTTATGGTCTGGCCTCAAAGGAGGGGGCAACTCAGCTCTCTTTTAGTTACTGGTCTTGTTTTTAACAGGATTTCCTCTGGTGAGGGAGGTGCAGAATCTCTAAGCAAAGTGAGATGAGTTATAGAACTATGCTTCTAATACCCATTAAACTGGGTTGAAGAAAGTCCCGAGCTATTGACTGGAGTTATGAAGATCAAGGTCTGATCTGTTGTGGAAGAAGGCAGAAAAAATTATGCCAGGGTAAGTGAGATTCCATCTAAGAGAATGAGGCAGGCCCCCAATGCCACAAAGCAAACTGAGCCTCACTTAGAAAACTAAACAGAGTTGATAGTGAAGGCTAAAGCTCAGTAGATACGTGAAAACCAATAACCCACACTCCATGAACCTAGCGACAGGTTTAGAGCCACGAGACTAATTTCAGGGTGTGAATGACTTGTGACAATCTTGGTTTTGGGAGACTCAAGATTCCTGATGGGATTTAACTGTAGACTGAAGACTGAGTAATTCTAGATCTGCCTTTCACTAGCTGTGTGATTATGAGCAACTTGCTTAGTTACTCTATGACTTTATTTCCTCAGTTGTAAAATATTGGTAATATTAGTACTTGTCTTATGAGTTTCTTATGATAATTATGATATATAAAGGGTTTCCTATTGGCTATGGCAGTGCAAAAAAATAAATAAATACATAAAAGAGGAATGGCACTTTCTTAGTTCATGGGTAACTGGGCCAAATAACCTTTAATAACTCTTGAACACCAAAAAAGCTCTATAGAAGTTAAAGCACTTGGAGGCACTCCTGAAACGAAAGTGAGCTCAGAAGAACTAACAATTCTTTTTCCAGCCCCCGATTCCCACAATTACCATCCCAGTTTGAGTCCAACATTACCATCTGTCCAACTGGATATATTTACATACATAACGTGCGTTGAATGATTTTATTATCTTCACCCTCATACTTGTATTTCTTTTCACTTGTCAAGTATCATTTATAGGAATGCATCACCATATGCATTCAAGTTCAGAATTTCCATTTCCTTTACATCCATATCTAATTCATTTCCAAATCCATTCTACATCTGTAATATTTATCACATCTATTCTCTTTTATTCATTTAACAGTTGACTTCCTAATTACCATCTCAGTTGTCTGTTATACTTTGTTACTTATTTGATCTCTTTGTCTCTAAATAATTTCCCTATAATCCATCTTGTTTCTCATCTTAGTCCTTAGTCAAGCATTTTTCCTACCTAAGCATTATCAGTGATTCTTCATTTCCTGTAGAATAAAGTATATAGGTTTGCTGGCCTTAATGGTTTTTCTTAAGTTGATCTCAGTATATAGTTTTATTTTTATCTTATTCATATTATTCTCTTTCTACATTTTATTTCCAAGCAAACTCTTCTATTTATTTCTGAGCACAATTTCTCTTGCTTTTTCATTTCTGACTATGCTCATTATATTCCTTCTGTCTCTTAATGCCAAATATCCATCAGATCTTATTACTTCTTGAAGATCCAAATGAAATCATTTTATTTCTACATTTCTTAATGGCCTTGTTTAACTTTGAATGGTCTATTCATCTGAAATATAAGCTCTTTGAGGAGAGTTCCTGAATCTTTATACTTTACAAAGTATATACTTTATTGTACAAAATGAGTGCTAATAAATGTTGAACTGATAGATAAATGAATAAACAAATATGCAAATTCAGGACATGGAGAGTAAAATGATAAAAATACCTTCTGAAAAAATTGCTAATTTTGAGAAATGTTTCAAGACTGGTTTTTCAGGGCATAGCTTCATGTTGTTTTAGTCACTTGTTTGGGTATATTCTTTATCACATGAGTAATTCTCCACATGAAGGAATAGTTTTAAATAATTATGTAAAAACACATATTGTTTTATTGTCTTATCAGATATAAATCTTTCCTTTTCTTGATACCCACACACTGATGAAAACTACGAAAAAACTCAAACTTAGACCTTCAGCAATTTTACAGGAAATTCAAAATTTGCCAGGGGAAAAAATATTCAGTTCCCTGTAGCTAAGCTTTTTTATATATATAGATAGATAGATATAGATATGTATATGTATACATACAGATATATCTATCTATACAGATAGATAGATGTGTGTGTGTATATATATATAAATATATATACATACATATATATATATCTCAGTATTTTGATCTGGATAGTTCAGGTGTTTTTGTTTAGAAACACTGAAGATGTTGTGAATGTAGGGATGAGTAGGAAGGATGTTGAATTAGCATATGCATGCTAACATCTGCTGAAGAGAGCACCAAGAATGCTCAGAATATCTTAGCCTTACAAAGATGTGAATGGAAGGAAAGGAAATGAAGAAAAAATAGAGATATGGGAGGAGTAGAAAAGCAAGGCTTGAACCATCTATAGCTTTTGTAGCAAATCTTATGTTTTTTTCTGAAGAGCTCTCTACAGAGCTAACTTCACTTCTTGAACTCAACAGATGGCAAATAATAATAATAGTTGTATTACCATAATTTGTTACTATACAGTTGGTCTTTGAGGTATAATCAACCTGAACCCCCAAATTAGGGGGGTGTCTGAAATTTTTTATTTAAGCACTTGCATGTTTAAACAATCTAAACTATATGATTAAAATAATCATTCCCAACCATTACCACTACTGCTTATCCCAAGAAGGAGAAAGTAGTTCCTTGTAAGTTCACACGATATGGAATTTTTAGACATGGTACAATTTAGAAAGAAGAAAGAAAGAAAGAAAAAGAAAGAAAGAAAAAGAAGGAAAGAAGGAAAGAAAGAAAGAAAGAAAGAAAGAAAGAAAGAAAGAAAGAAAGAAAGAAAGAAAGAAGGAAGGAAGGAAGGAAGGAAGGAAGGAAGGAAGGAAGGAAGGAAGGAAGAAAGAAAGAAAGAAAGAAAGAAAGAAAGAAAGAAAGAAAGAAAGAAAGAAAGAAAGAAAGAAAGAAAGAAAGAAAGAAAGAAAGAAAAAGAAAGAAAGAAAGAAAGAAAGAAAGAAAGAAAGAAAGAAAGAAAGAAAGAAAAAGAAAGAAGGAAAGAAAGAGAGAAAGAAGGAAGGAAGGAAGAAAAGAAAGAAAAGAAAAAGAAAGAAAGGAGAGAGAGAGGAAGGGAGGAAGGGAGGGAGAGAGGAAGGAAGGGGGAAGGTGTTAGTTCTACCTTTTGAGATGTTAAGGAAATAAAATGAATGGTAATTTGTGAAATTGAATAAAGTACTACTGAGAAATACTCTTTCACAGCCTCATTTATTTATATAACAATTATTTACTGAACATTTGCAGTCTATAAGACATAGGAGATTAAACAAGACAAACAAGCTTCT
The DNA here is from genome assembly GCF_003265705.2 of Callorhinus ursinus. Classification (NCBI taxonomy): domain Eukaryota; kingdom Metazoa; phylum Chordata; class Mammalia; order Carnivora; family Otariidae; genus Callorhinus; species Callorhinus ursinus. The sequence continues at coordinate 32,472,998 of NW_027397071.1, read as the reverse complement.
TATCCTCAGGAAGCTTACATTTAAGTGGGGAAAAGAGGAAAGGAAAGAGATCCTATGGATTGTGATAAATATTGTGAAGCAAATCAGAAAGGTGACAGAGAGTAACCACAATGGTTGAAAAGCCATGGCAGGAAAAAAAAAATGCCATGGCAGTACTATAGACAGAATAGTCACAGAAGGCAAGGAAATAATTTGGGACCTAAGTATAGGAAGGAGCCAGCCACACCAAGAGCAAGAGTAAAGGGAGACACATCACAGACAAAGAGAAAAAAGAAATGAGAGACCTTGAAAAAGGAAATATTTTGGCACATGCAACATGAAAGGAGGCTAAAGTGGCTGCCACCTGGGGAGCAAGGGGGAGCGTGACATGAGCCAGGGTTGGAGAGGTGGCAGGAGGCAGTATGTGCAAGATGTCAGAGGTCAAGCAGTTGAATTTATTTTTCCTGACTTTAATGGGAAGCCATGGAACTGCTTTAAGGAAGTTAGTGAAAATTATAACCACCCTGGTTGCTTGGAGAGAGTAGAGTGGAAGTGGAAAAGAGTAGACATGCAAACACAGTTTTGGCAGTAACCCAGCAGCAAGATGATGAGGGTTTAGGATTGAAGGTAGGGATGGAGAAAAGTGCATAGACTTAAGATATATTATGAGTTAAAAGTGATAGTGATTCCTGATGGATTGCATATTAGGGAGGGGGTAAAGAAAGGCAGAAACCAAGCATAGGTTTCTGCCTGGGTTTTCAGCTGAAATAATTAGGTATGTGATGGTCCCACTTTGTGAGACAGAAAAGACTGGGAGACCAATTTTAATTATCCTCCTAAATATGTGAATTTTAATACCCCTGAGCCAATGGGACTCCAAGTTAGTCAGACAACTGAGCTTTCAGTTCTACAAGATTCAAGCTTAGAAGAGAGCTATGGACTGAAGATATAAATTTGGGATTTTTTCAGAGGGTTTCTTCCATTTAGTGAGAGAGTAGAAGAGCAAATGTTTGCTAAAAGCATTGAGAACAGCTAGGGAAGTAAAACAAACAAACAAAAAAATTAGGAAACCATGGAATTATGGATTCCAAAAGAGGAGGGCATTGGGAGAAGCCTGTGGTCCATTGTGCCAAAAATTGCCAAAAAGTAGCATGAGATAAAACAATGATACTTCCATTAGATCTAATTTAACTTATTAGCCAGCACAATTGAAATATGTTATAAATTAACACATATGCAAAATGATACTGTAATTCTTATTCATTCATTCATATGATCAATAAATAATAGGTGTTATAGGCTGTGTTAGGCAATATTAAAAATACTTTTTGTCCCCTCAATTTTTTATTGCAGGTTAAACTTTATATCTATAATCTGACACCAGTCTTTTTCTGAATAATCTAATTTTGATTTATATAGTAACCTTCAGGCCAATAACTCTCTAGATCCCAATTATATTTAAATTTCCTTTTGTAATGAAAGAATCATCCCAGCCCCCTACCATTTCCCAAAAGAGTAGCATTTCATAAACTTCTATTTCTCCTACCATCGATAAGGGCATGAAAACACAATCAGACTGGAACAGAATTAGGAAAACAGAATCATTAAATTAAGGCATAATGAAAGTCCAGCTATTTTTTCTTTTCTAAACCCAAATAATGCAAAATTGCTCCTCTGAAACAAGAAAAAGGGAGGTGATCACAGGAGGCAAAAATAAGTAAACAAACAAAACAAACTGGTGATTTAATTAAATATGTTATTCTAATTTCTCTTTTCATAGTTTGAATTTTTCAATCGTTTATTTATGGAGATTAGGAGATTGGCCTACAGCCATTGCAAAAATACAAGGGCTACAGGTAGGATCTACTATAGTGGCATTGAGCCAAGCAACTCATATTATGAGTTCTGGCACAAGGTGTTACTTTGAGAGGGCAGACTTGTTTCCCTGAATATCAGGCCAATCCTCACTGCATTCTTTCTAAAGCACGGTCTTTATTAGAGCTTGGCCCTTTACATCATACATGGTCCACATATTGGCACAGCTTGCCAAGGGTTTTACTAAATGCATTTTCTACATGTTACTCTCAGGCATGGTGTTTATTAATAGCATAATTATCCACCAAGACCAAATTATATAAACTGGAAAAATTTAAAGTCTGTGTTTTATGCATTATGAAAAGAAAAAAAAATCCTTTGGCTGCCAGCTTGTGAAAATGTTATGTACATGACATAATGGTTTCCAGTTCAAAATACTTACTGTGCAAATCTTAACATAAAGTCTAGAGTTTTACTCTCATGATAATATTCATCACTTAACTGGGTGTAAAAAATTATATGAAAGCATTCTCACCTGGAGGTCACAGTATGAACTAAAGGGGATACAGAAGACGCTAATAAAAGTGGGAAAACTCATATGATGAAATGTTCAGAGGTACCAGTAAGAACGAATAAGGCTTTTAAATATTTTTGCTATTGTTGTTATTATTTTATTATAATTACTGCTATTGTTTAAATCGGGGCTGTTTTTTGAAAGTAGCTTGCTTTTAATTACCATTCTGGAGAATATAAAGCCATTTATTTATTTAAGGCTACACAACTAAGTTTGAAGTTTTCTCTTCCACTGCTTCTCCTTGATGTTCGTTATCTGGACAAGTAACATTATGTAGCATTGATATGAAATAAAAAGAACAGGTGGAGGCTATAGTTGTGTTTTGTTCTTTTTTTTTTCTCCCCTAAGAGCAGTTTGCACTTGCGCTTGTTAGCAAATTACAGCCTGTTGTGTTCACTTTCTGAAATAGAAATGGGGAACAGAGATAAAAAAGAGTAGGAACAAAACACAGAATGCTGCCACTGCTGTCCTCACCAGCAAGCGAACTCCAGCTCCGTCATCTACTGACTTCATTCAAAGAGGCAGATGGAAATCCTACCCTGTTCTATGGTAAGGATCTTGTTTAATGGTTTAAGAAAAGAGCTAAAGAGATTTGGAAATTTCTTATGTTTGTCTTTTTAAAATAATTCTTTAAAATGGATTATTTTGTGTGCTATTTGTACAGACATTTATAAGCACTACTGTATGTTTCTAGATAGCAGTCGAGATGACCATCTTAAAAGCAGTGGGCTTTAAAGAAAAAAAAAGGAAAAAAAAGCAGTGGGCTAGAACAGTGCTTCTTAAATTTTAATGTGCATAAGAACCGCTTGCAGATACTGTTAAAATGCAGATTCTGATTCAGTTGGCCTGGGAAGGAGCCTGAGATTCTAAGATTTCTATCAAGTCCTGAGTTGGTAAGATGCTGCTGGTCCATAGAGCATACTTTTGAGTGGCAAGGGATTAAAAGACTCTAAAGAGACCACCTTCTACTTCTCTCTGGAAGCAAGACACAAGTATAGTGTATACATAAAAAGGAAGTTTGGAACTTTATTATTATTATTTAGGTTTCAAAGTAATGGAAGTTTTTTTGTGACTTCATCTGAGTTAGTTTAGACACTTTATTGAGAAGTTTGGGTTCTGGAATATGATACTTTTAATTTACTAATATGGTCATTTCTTTTCATTGTATAAATTTTACATTTTACATTTAAGCACACGTTTGTGGCTGTTCCTAGAATAAAGTTATATATTTTTTAGAGTAGGGAAGCATTTGGCTATTTCTGTGCCTAAATTCTCTAATTTGTGGTGTCTCTCTTAACCAAAAGTGTTTGTCTTGTCAGGTTTGTATTTTGGGGCTTCCCAAATCATTAATCTGATTACATAACAAGAGGGTAGAGACCTGGGGCTGACCACTGATGGTTTTAGCATATCTAACTCCTTTGGCAAGTTAGAAGCAAAAGAGATAAATCAGTGGTTTTCCACAAAAGATGGAGTGGTGGTAGCCATAGTGAGGACCAAAATCATGTGGGGAACTCTTATTATATATTTCTCCCTCTCCCACTCACATTCCTTTTCAAATATTAGAATCTCATGGTGGAAACGTGGTTATTTTAATTTGAAAAAGTAGTCCAGAAGGTTCATATTTGCCACCTCCACTTCCAAAATTAAGAAATGCTGAAATGAGTTAATACTTTGGGTCTCACCTTTCATTTTGAATTTTAAAGTCAAAGCCATAAAATTTTTAAAATGTTCTGTATACTTTTATTTTTGAGATAGTTAAATAACACTAAGGGTTTGTATTAGAAATTTTCTCACAGACCAAATAGCTAAAGAGAATAACATGGCAGCATGTACCACTGCATTGGTCAGTGGTCCTCAACTCTGTTAATAATCCTGGAATAACCTAGGGGAATTTTGAAAAAACACCAATGCATGAGCCCCACCCCAGACCAATTAAATCAGAATCTGCAGGCATGAAGTCTGGCATCATTATTTGTAAAGCACCCCAGAAAATTCTTATGTGCAGCCAGAGTTGAGAATCATTGATATGGACCAAAGACCCAAAGCCTTTGTCTATGAAATAATCTGGAATAACTGATTTTTATAATAGCAAAATATTGAATTTCACAGGAATAAATTACAAGAATTTCTCTTCTTTTCACGGAATTCTTCAATACTTATTTCTTCCTGATAATATAAGATCTCGTGGACTACCAACAAATGCATCATCATAAAATTTGCCTTTTCTGAGAAAATTAGTAGTTGCAGTATCAAGGGGTATGTGTTCACTCATCTCCAGTAGATTTCTCAAGGTATATAGAGCTGACTGAACTCAATTTAATGAATTAGTGCTAATGGCATTTGAGTGCTTAGTATACGATTAGATCCTTTCACTTAAGAACATGCACGGTTTTGTTGTTTGTTTTTTGTTTTGTTTCCAATCCAATTATATGTTTAGAAAAACTCACACAGGAAATAAATCTCTTGACAACAGGTAAGAAGAAACAATTTCTAGATTACTTCATACTCCCGTCCTCCCTGATTTCTTGAATGGAAGTTTAAAAGAATTTTTTTTTTTTAAAAATCAGGTATAATTTACATAAAGTAAAATTCATCCTTTTTAGTGTACAGTACTGAGAGACAATACTCCATGGGTTCTCATGGTTCTTCATTTCTTGCGAGCAGACACTGACTGTCTTTTCCTCAGGGCTACCTTTCAACCATGTTTGCATAGCAAGCAGCCTTGGAAGATTGAGTGTTTCCCACTGGAACAATGATAAGGCGTTATATGAGTCACCAAGTAAAGTTTCTTGAGACTATATGGGCAGATTCAGAATGTCATCCCCTCAGCAGTCAAGGAAAAAATGTTATTTCAGTTTCCCACCAACAAAATGAGTCCAAACCCCTTACTGGACTGCTTGGGGATTAGAGACCGTATGTGCCTCCTCTGGGCATTCTACTTGGTTCTTTATATTGGCTAAGCCACAGATCAGCCTGGTTTAAGTGGGGCCCAGGCAACGAGTTGTGTTGGAAGCTGTGAGGATGCTGTGGCACACTCTGTACATTTGGGGCTCCACTCCCCTAATGACCCCTTTGAATTGCAAGTCTCTGTGACTAATGACTCTGCCAATTATAGGCTTCTGTCAAAGAAAGGCAACTTCCACTCAAGGGAGCTGTTTTAGGGTTTGGACTTATCACCTCCTTGACACAGCTACCACCCTTACTGAAAAGCAACCATTAGCTTGCTACTGGGCTCTTGTCAAAACTGAACTCCTGACCCATGGAACTCTAGTGACACCCCTGCCTGATAGTTCCATTTATGTATATATCAGCTTGGACTCAGCAAACAAGGTGGGAAGGCCCCAGCCAGCTTTGCATTGCAAATGGTATATTTAAAACACAGCTGGCCTCAGAGGCATCTTGGCTTTATAAGAATAAGTGATAGCTATCCCTCTGTGAGAAACTTTATACACCATTCTTCCATGGGAAGAAAAGCCATTGGCTCCAAGGGGCTCTCAATTCACAGAGGCTCCCTAAAAGTCTGGGCAGGGCTCACTGATGGGTTCTGCTAGGCAGAAACCTGATGCTGTCCCTTGGGCTGCTGTAGCCATTCACTTTCAGCGTCAGCTAGACAGAATCAATAATGCATATGGTCGCACCACTTTGTGGACCGAATTTAAAGCTGTTGTCACAGCTCTAGCCGCTATTTCCTTTAATGAACTTGGCTATATTTTTACTGACTTGTTGCTAATGATCTAGCTGTTATAGAAAGTTCCAAACTCACAGATGAAACCTACCCTTTTTGTGTAGTTTTGTGAACTACAGGAACAAATCACTGCTACAGGTCAAACTCTACGGGTCTCTCATGTCCATGTAAGATCCCATTCTCCGATGTGACTGAGTAGAATCAAATCCTACACAACCCAATTGTCATCATTACTGCCCAGATCCATCGTGCTACCAGGTATGGCTACATATCCCATCATTGTAGACTGGAGCAAAGTGAAGGACTGTATGTCTCTGATATGGGAATTGCCAGTGCATGTCAGAAATTGTGACTCCTCATAAAGTTGACCTGTATTCTCATGGTGAGGGAAGCCACATCTCAGGGGGCATGGTCTTCACTAATTCCTGACAAATTGACTAAGTCAGACTTTCGACCTCTTTATGGGTTACCACTGATGCCTCACTGCTGCCTTCATTTTTTCAGGTCACTGTGTTGCTCTTCCAGTCCAATCAGCCAACTCTGGCCACACTACTGTGGTCCTTGATCCTAACCTGTGTCATGTTTGTGGCTCTCTGAATCAGTTGCAGTCTGATGATCCACTCAACAAAGCTGATGGACTTGCATGCTTGCATCATCCGTAGGTATCTGGTAAGTTTGAGCACTGAAAGAGTGTCCTCAAAAATTAACTTAGAAATATTTCTGACCCAACTTTCCTTATCTCTTCCTTACAAAGGTAGTTTAATCACTGAATGTGGCTATTTCCTGAAAGGGATCATCTCCCTAGGTCACTTCCTAGATAATAGTCAGGATGAAAAGGATGAGAACTACAGAGATCTATTTTGAAAATTTGATATTTTGTTCTAACATTCCTGGGCATGACTCTTTCTTTTCCCTGATAGCAATATTATATAAGCCTATTTGGTATACTTTCTGAGTGTCAACCTGGCCAAAAGAAGGTGTAGATAATTCAAATTATCTTGGTTCAGATTCTCCTGTTGAATTGGCATAATCTTATATCAGAAGGATTATGACCACACTGTTAATGACATTTCTCTCCAAGAGCCCTTATGGCAGCCCATACATCCAAAAAGTGGGGGACATAATAGATTTTTGTCAGTTTTATAAAAATGTCCTGTTCTGCTTGCACTTATTCCTTCTGAAAAAAGGTCTGGGTGAAACAGAGGATGATTACAAAAAAGATAAAGTTATGACTACTGGACTAGGAACAAATTTGGGGGTGAAAAAGGGAAAGCAAAGCCTTGGCATCTATGGAAAACACATCACAGGCTCCAGGACTTATAAGGGAGGAAACAATATTAATGATTTCTGTCTTTCAAAATCACCTTTGAAGATTAACTCCATGAAGGAAAAGGTCCTCATGAGGCTTTCCCAAGCTGTTGCAAGCACCTTAAATGTAATTGACTACTGGTTCTGCCATCCCTTGACACATGGCTCTGACAAAATCTAACAACCAGTTCCCTAACCTTACTAAGTATTAGAAACCATAGGGAATGGCTCCAGTCCCTACATTTCCAACACAAAATATCTATCAAAACTCCCGATATCTTTCCCATCTTCATTATTGTTGCCATTACTCAGTTATTTTGCAGGGTGGATAAATGCCGACTGGCTGGTAATGCATTTAAACATGCACAGTTGGACTTACTGCCCTCAAATAGTCTCTCCAAAAGAAAGGACTGGCTTCAATTATATCAGTTATCTGGGAATCTTAAGGTTTCCCAGCCAGCCAGTCAGGAGGTTACTTGGAGGCAATGTCAAATTGTGTCTTCCTACTGAGGAAAGTCCCACTTGAGGTGCCCAATAATTGTGAACATCATTTTATTACAGGGACTCTATGGAAGCCAGGAATTAACTTGCCTCTCTCCCCAAAACATGATGACTTGTACCTCAGGGATGGTTATAAGAGACCTTGAAATGTTTAAGGAATCCCAGTAGATTGCATATATAGCAGATGACTGCAAAGATCTCTCCAAACTGAGACTATCCTTGGTTACTTAGGAGAACTTCCTAGAGGGACATATAACTCACAGTTTATGACAATCCATTAGGTATTTAACTCTATGATGATGGTCATCCAATTAGAAAAGGTGGGAAGGAAATTGTCCCCTAACTGAAGGAAGTAATCAAAGACATTACCTCAATCCTGAAAGGCATTTAGTTCAGTCTTGACTTATTGTCTAGGTTTTGTATGGATATAGAATTGCTCCAGATTTTCTCCTTGTGGACCAATATGGAGTTAGTGCAACCACTAATACAACCTGCTGTACCTGAGTTAATGCTTCAGGCCAAGGTGGCATGTTAATACAGAAACTTAAGGATAAAGCCACCTGGCTTTTCTAAGAAAAAACAGCTAGTTCATTCGAGGAGCCTGGGGTCATCCTTAAGTTCAGTAATGCCAGTTGGACTCACCCTTCTGCTCAGAGTCCTATAGATAACAACCTTAATTAAATGCTATATGATAGTTGAATGGAGTGGTCTTAGCTTCTGTCAGAGTGGCCAACAGAATTGTGCACTCAAGAGAAATATCACTAGAAGCCAAGAAAATGTAGAAATGAAAAATGTATATTGTTGACAATTCTCCACTGGTGTCCGTTCTTCTATATGCCTTGCAAGACAGAAGACTGTCCTTTGCTCTGGACTATCTTTTCAAGGTTGTTTGCATATGTACATATAGCTAAATTCTGTTTGCTAATTCCAAAATCTGGGCCATATCTGAGTCTGATCAGGTCGATGCATTGTCTTTTGACAGTGTATTTTTTTCTTTCTTTTTCATGTGCCATGTAATTTTTTATCAAAAACTAAACATAACACACAGGATCGTAAAGGGTAAAATAAATAGCAGTTATGCCTGCAAATGAGCATGCCTCTTTTGCTTAGTCTTTATTGTGGGCAGACTGAGTCAATCTGGCTAGGAAATGAGCTGGATTTTATTGTTTTTGTTGTTGTTGTTCCTATTATTAGCTTCAGCATACTACAGGCATCAAATCCCTTTTGTGTTCCTTGTATTTGGGTTGGAGGTTGCGTTGCCAGAACATTTTACTCAATGTTTCTGTTCTATGTCAACATGAGACTTTCTCATACAGCATGTATCTCAGAGACAGCTCCATGTTCATCCATCTCCTCTAGCAGCAGACCACATTTACTTGTTTCTTCTTGCTTGCTATCATAGTAGCGGTTTTCAGGGTTTTTTCTTGCCTGCTCAGATTCAGATTTTGTCTTAGTCAAGCCCTGTGTCTTTATATCCCTGGGGTGAGGCTTTCTCAATGATACTGTTCTTCCTCCCCATAGCAGCCAAACTCTGCCTTGTATCTTTAATAGGTCTTGAGTGGAAGAGAGTTTTTTACTGCTACTCTCCCACTGGAGAGACAATCTCTAATGGTCTGGACCCAAGATTATTTTCTGACTTTCCACCAGTGTAGAAGGCCTTTTCTGTTCTCTTCTCCTGGTCTCAATGCTTTTTAACCTGTGCAGACCCAAAGAGGGTTTGTTGCCCTTCCCTAAATGGTGTAAAACTTTTGCTTCATAGGGGAAATAGGAGAAAATGATCCAGTATTGGCATCATATCTCTCCTACACACACTGTTCCCCTTTCCAAGGCCTTCACCACTAATGGAAGCTATCTCTGTTCTTGTGAGTATATGGCTAGGTCAATGGAGAAGGGTCTGTGACTGGTTGCCGACTCTTCTTGCGTCTACAGTTGCAAGGAATTCTATACTTTTATGCTAGCTCATACTCTGACATTCACAATGGATTAAATATTTTACATGAAATCATTACCTCCTTTTATGATGGTCCCATTTTCCTCCTACGTTACTTAATTTACTCTAGATAAGCCAATCCCCATGTCCTATCTCCTTGAAGGAGCCTGTCTTTTCTTTTAGACTAGTTGGTTGTCCTACATCTTCAACTCTCTAATGGGTCTATAAAAACTTATGATTTTGTAGATTGTTTAGCTTTTTCTTGTGAGGGTGGCAGCAATGTTCTTTCTAGCTTTTTACATCCTAAGCAGAAGCAAGAACTTAAATGGATTTTTGGTAATATCTTAATTCTTCTGGCCTTATGAACCTATGGGTCTTTATTTAAAGACTAATTTTAGACTCTTGTCATCTGACTCAATGTTATCACGAGAGAATTTATTATCAATCAAGGTCCTATGCTATATTTTATTTCCTCCTAAGTTTGAAATGAATTGTGATAATTCACTACAGAGAAAAAAGACATTTAAGACAATCATAGTTTATAGTTTCTAAAAATAACTCCTGAACATCAATTTATCACAAAATTTGATAAATAAAGGATTCATTATTTATGCTTCAAAAGAGTTCTACTTATGGCATTGTTGATAGAGCACTATACTTATGTCACTGCTCTCTCATTTATTATGTGATGATCTTGAGCAAGTTATTTTTCTGAGCCTATATTTGTTTTTTTGTAAGAGAAGTCAATGATGTAAGCATGCAGAAGGGCTAATCTTAGAAGTACACAACATTATTTTTTAGCAGACATATATTAAGAATAGTTCGCCCATCTGCAAAAATAGAGATGGAGCTAAAAAGTATAATGCTAAATGAAATAAGTCAGTCAGAGAAAGACAAATGCCATATAATTTCATTCACATATGGAATTTAAGAGACAAAACAAATGAGCAAAGGGGGAAAAAAAGAGAGTGGAAGAGAGAGAGAGAGAAACCAAGACAGACTCATAACTGTATGTCCATAACCATCTCAACTGATGGTTACCAGAGGGGAGGGGCATGGGGGATGGGTGAAATAGGTGATGGGGATTAAGGAGTGCACTTATCCTGATGAGCTGGATGGCTAGAATTAAAATCAAAACTTAAAAAAAAAAATAAACATATTAAAAAAAAGAATAGTTCTCCCAGAATATGATCTTGGGAAAATCTCTTAGCATTTCTCCACCTCCATTTTCTTATTGGTAAACATGATTTATGTAGCATATCTTCTTACAGCACATCTCACAAATCAAAATGATAAGAATCAAAGACATAGTATCTATAAAAGGGTTTTGTCTACTGTAATAACATATAAATAAAGGTGTTATTGTAATCATTCCAATGTAAGATTCTCTTTACTTTTAAAAACTTCACCAATTATGGTAGAAATATTAAATCTCCAGAATTTATTTGAAATAATGTTAGATTTGCAAAAACAATTGTGTTTGCTACTTTCTTTCTTACAAACTAGGAAGATAAACGGAGTCATATTTAGTTTTCATATCAAATAAAATCATATAGGATACAAGATCATTCTCTAGGTGAAAATAATTCACACAAAAATATGTAATTATTATTTAGATATACACTTTGTCTTCCTCTACCAACTAAATATTTAAAAACCCTGCATATTATTGATATATTTGACAAATAAAACAAACAAACAACAACTGTGAATTAACCTAGCAATGCAACAACAGATACCTAGTTTGACTAAATGCAAGAAATATGACACTACCAAAAGACTGTTGAGGGGATTAACTAGAAACAGTAGACACAAGGTTAAGTTGCTGGATTTAGCAAATAAAAGGACAGAAAATTGTCTTAAATTTAAATCTCAAATAAATAACGAACACTGTTTTTTTTTTAAGATTTATTTACTTATTTGAGAGAGAGAGAGAGAGAGTGAGGAGGGGGAGGGGCAGAGCGAGAGGGAGAGCGAAAACTCAAGCAGACTCCCTGATGAATGAGGAGGCCACTGTGGGGCTTGATCCTGGGATCCTAAGATCATGACCTGAACTGAAGAAAATTAAGAGTTGGTCACTCAACTGACTGAGCCACACAGGCGCCCCACGAATACTGTTTTTAGTATAAGTATGCCTTCAAATATTGCATGGGACATGCTTGTACTAAAAAAACCCATTTCTGGTTTATCTAAAATTTCAATTTAACACAGAATCTTGTATTTTGTCTGGCAATCCTACATTCAATTAATGTTCTTTTCTTTTTCCTACACCTGAAATTTAGTTTATTTTATAGTCATTTGAGTTGTCCTCAGTTCTAATTTTAAAAAACCTTAGACAGCTCCTCATTCTTTATTTCATGCAAAAGAAATAGGAGAAATCTAAGTGAAGCTCCTAAGACAGCTGGTGAAATCCATAACCACCAACGCCCTTTAAGTACTCTTACCCTTCTGGGATGCCCTAAAACTGAAGCCAAGCTGAGGTGATGGGACTGTTGGGTGGTTATAAGTTCACAAAAATTTTAATCTAGAGTAACATTCCTCATGAGGCTCTTCAAGCCTTGTTAACTATCTACTGCCCCTAGTAGAAACAGAATTTCTCCTTCCAAATTTATTGCTGCTTAAGACCCAGACTTTAAAGGGGCTGCCCAATGCCTGACATTGTTTCTTTATAGTCAATAACCCAAAGGATCAAGGTCATAAGCACATGTTTCTTTTACTCCATAGTGAATCTCTAATTCAGTGGTTCTCAAGTTTAGCTGCATCTGAATCACCCAGAGGACTTGATAAACAGATTGCTGGGCCCCATCCCTAGAATTTCTGATTCAGTAGGTCTGGGAAAGGCCCAAAGCTCTCTGATGATACTGATGTTGCTGGTCTGGGGACACTTTGAGAATCACCGCTCTAAATTAGAATTCTTAAAAGGAAGAACATTATAGTTGATTAACTTGGAGTATGCTATTCATCTGGCACCTCTAAAAATCTGTAGAAAAGAAGTGTTACAGAGCTAAATTATGTTCATAATACTGACCACATGGCATTTCAGTCTTTAAATGCTTTCTGAATTATTAGAGAGATTTTACTATGTGAAATCTAAAGCTTGATTTTTTTCTTCTGTTCTTATTTTTTGAAAACTGATAATACATGTTGGTGTGTATATGATATCTCTCAGGTCTAAACATGCCAAAGAATAGAGATATGCTATATGCTATATTTTAAAATTAATTTTAAGTACATATTCTCAGAATCCATAAAATTATATTTAAATGTGGTCCATTAGCATTTCTAAAAATATACAAGAATAAGAAACAAAATCTTCCTGAATACTCAGATTCTTTGTACTTATGGAAGCATTGCAGGGAGGGGAGGTAGGGGGAGGTACAACACTAAGTAAAATTATAAGCAATTCAGTTTTTGTTATTTCTCTAAATAACATACTTCCTCCAAGGCATTGAAGATATTTTAATAACTTTAACTTCACTGTCTCTGTGAAGTGGCTAATCAGCAAGCACTTCCAAGTGTAATTTAATGAGATGCAAAAAAGTAGTTAAAGAATTTATTAAGCTTAGTAGTTTAAAACCTTCCCAAAACCCCATGTTGGACCTGGCTTAAGTGAGTAAGGCTAGCACATAAATTTTAACACATATGTATCTGTTTTTTTTGAAATTAGAACATAAAAATACCAGAACTTAAAAAGTTTTAGTCACCGAGTGTCACTTGCAATTCGAACTGATTGAATGGATGGCAGCAGGGAATTAAGCACAGAGATTATTTTTAAAGAGCATGACAAAATGAGGTCTCCTGTGAGTGCTTAGAGTTTGCACTGTCTCTTGAGACGTTGTTACTATACTCCTCAGCACATTATCCAATGATACACTGAATGATGTATAGGAAATTACATCAAGAAGGCTAGCATGTTTTGGAAAAAGCCTGCAGATAAAAATCAGTCCTTCAATCTCGAATCAAAATGAAGAAATAAAAATAAGGAGTAACATCCAAACTTCTAAACAAGACTTTGAACTCTATGGACTCCTAAACAAATTCATCCGCATCCTTTATTAAGTATGCTTAATATTAGATGAAGTGATAGTAGGGATTTTTAAATTTACTATTAGTACTTAATAAAAATATTTAATTAAGCTCCTACTATTCTTATTCTAGGTCTAATTCTAGGCAATTGACATCCTTGCAGAAAAACTTATGGAAAAAATTACTGTTATTATGCCCATTTTACAGATGAAGAAAACAGAGGAAGTACAGTTATGATTTGCCCAGGGTCACCAGCTTGTAAAAGGTCTTAGCTGGCAGTATGACTATAGGTCCTCTTGAAGATTTTAGCCATTGAGCTTGTTCAGATACAGTATGTAACATAATCACCATTCCATCTATATGCATATGTATAGTTAACTCCATTTGATAGATAAGAAAATGAGGATTGCTGTTATTATAGAATCTTGCTGGTCTCTGAGATTCAAACAGACTTGGATTCTAATCTCAGCGTTATCTTGCAGTTTGACTCATCAAATTAATTTTTCAGCCTCAGGATCCTCACTTTAACATACTGTTAAGTTTTTATACTTACTGGGGCAGTTCTGAGCATGAGAAATACTGTACATTTAAGTAACTATTTCCAGTCCCTAACATATAAATAGTTCTCAATAGTTAGTAATGTAAACTTATCAAGGTCCTCCATAATAAGTCTTCTAAATTGGAAGATGTGATTTGGTGTCTAATGCTCATAGGTATTTCTGCTATATCACTTAGGCCTGAAACATACCCCTAATACCAAAAAATAACTTCACTCGGATTAATAAACATAGATATCAGGGGTGGGAATGGGGGTGAGGAGATGCCCATTTTGTATGCTCAAATTAAGACTGCTGCAAGCAGCGCGGACAAAATGTTTTAAAGGATATTGCTATGTGACTTTACATATGACTTTAGGCAATAATTAAATGATCAACTCACAGTTGGGAATTAGGAGGCAAAGAGTACATGGTTAATTTCTACAAAGATTTGGTATACTCTTGGGTCTAGAAAGCCAGAGTTACAAACAATTTAAATGTAAAAAAAAAAAAATGTAAACATTACTTTTTTAATTTAAATAAATCAAGGCAAAGTTTTTAAGTGTGTCTCATGTAGAAGGCACTATTGGTCATACACTTGAATATATAACCATTCTTTTCCAGCCCTTATAAATAAATGCCTCTTTATCATATAATTGTTTTAAGAAGAGCAGAAGACCACAGCGTATTTCTTCTATATCCACAGTTCACCTACACCACCCTCACAATTGGTTAATCCTACTCCATCCTAAAGGTTAACCAAAGAGACACACAAGAAAGCTCTGTTATAGTTCATTTCTTCTCTTGGGATGTCAGAACAGTGAGGTGAACAAGCTCTCAGAGTGTTCCTTCTACTCTCAATCTCTATACCACTTCCAAAGGCCCACCTAAATTAGAGACATCTACCTTTATTTATTTTTTTTCCTTTTAGTATTAGTGTGTAGTTTTAGTGAGAAAAAGAAAAGAGCTGACAGTTCTGTTCCAGAATGATTTGTATTTCTAGGAAAAATCACGTCTACCCATACGGTTGTCTACCTCACAGAAACTCTACATTGGGATTTGGGGCCATAGCCTTGGAGTAATATTAACTTGCAAGAATTGTCTTTGGTGCATGTATGTCCTTTGGTGAATTTATTTCCCTTTGTGGTGTGATGATGATGACTTTAAGAGTATTAAAGTATTCTAACTCCTCTAGGCCAAATACCATCTAAATGTCAATTTTTTAATGCCTTGCTAAAAGCTGTATAAAAAAATTAGAATATCAGGAATTTGTCTTGGATTGCATCCAAAAAGGGGTAGGCTACCTTAGACATAAGAGTATGTTATTGTCACATAATCACATGTGTTATAGAATAAGGGCAAAACTATTGCATGACATTCAATATGATTATGTTGAGAACGACAGAAATAGAAGCTTCTCACGGGGACGCTAGCTATTTTATCGTTAACTCTCACTTCGTTACCTTAGGTGTTCATATTTAGCAATTAAAAGTCCTTATTTTGTGTTCCTGACATGAGGGTGCCTTGGAACCAGAAGACAATGTAACCTAATATATGAAGTCTGAACAAAAATAAGCACACTTTTCCCGAGATACAGGTTATAAATATTTACATCCCTTTTAAAAAGAATAACAAGTAAAATTACTAAAAAGTTACAAATATTAAATGTTAATTTTATAGCAATACTTCTTTAAATATATTTACACCCTCAAATCTTTTTATTTTTTTCCATTACCTCTGTGTGTGTTGTGATCACCCAGTTTGATCAACATACTTCTCTTAATCTACCTTGAATTTTATCTTATGGTCAAGGTTCCTGTGCTTTAACAGGGTATTTTTTTTTACATTTAAAAAACAATTATTTTATGTATTTAAATGTAGGGAATTATTCTAGCAATTGTTTATTACAAACCTGAAAAAATCATACCTGGATTGTACCTTCATATTCTCCTTGAATGTAGAAACTAACTCTGGTCTTCATGTTTATCCCATTACATGAAAACTCATCAAAATGAAGTGCCAGGGATGCAATAAGGAAGAATTCATGAGCCCCAAGTGACTGACATTTACTTAAACATCTTTTAAAAAATTTGTCTTCAAATTTCTCTCTTAATACATAAAATAAGCTGCTGTCATAGTGGGCTTAGTCAAAGAGGTAAAACAAGTTCATGTCCTCGGCATGGCAAAATAAGCATGTCATCTTGCCAGAAGTTGAAGGCAGCCACCTATGGGCTGGCAAAGAGGTGTTTAGCCTCTTCTGAAGTAGGTATCTCGACCTTTCCTTGTTAGAGGGACTGCAAAGCCAATGGCACCAAACCATCAGTCAAGGGAAGGTGGAATACCTGGAATACCAGAGACTTGCTTTGGCCAACGAAATATGAGCAGAAGTGAAGTATGTTTTCCCCCGGTGCAAGCTTCAAGAGCCAGTGTGTGATTTGCCACGTTCCCTTCCACTTAACACAGCAACTGTGGAATTGTGTGTTGAGATGGAGCATCTGCAAGCTGGGGTCCCTCGAGTGACTATGATGAGCAGAGCCTTCCTGCTGAACTGCTCTGCTCATGTAGCCTAACTGGAAACTGAGTTTTTGCGGTCGTTCGTTACTGCAGCGTAATGTAGCCTATTCTAATGGATGCTCAAACCACCCTCTATTTGGGAAGAGTCGACTTAGATCTCACTAAGTTAATTTTCCAGTCTCCTTTGAAGCTCAATGTACATCATAAAGTTTTGGGGTCAGGGGGGAAACTTGGCCTTGGAGAAACTATATAGTTGATGATGATCTGACCAACTGGAGCTAAACAGGGGATAATTTTCCACTTAACTAATTTCATTTCAAAACAAAGTAATTTTTAGTACTGTCCTAAATATAGTTTAGCAATCCAGCAACTTTTACAAATTACTGGTGAGAGAATTATTTAGAAAATGAATTCTGAATATTCCTATGTGTCCTACACAGAGAAAGTTTACTTAAAATTTATATAAGGATTTTAAGAAGAGATTTAAATTGGCTTCAGATAGAAAGCAAAAAAAATATGTTATAACTTTGTCTTTTTTGCGGTTAAAAATATTATCATCCTATAACTAGAATGATGCTCTGATTCAGAAAAGAAAGAAAACATGTTTTCAAGTGTTTGACACAGTTTAGTCCATTCACTGAGACCATGAAACACAGTGTACTCCTTCAATCTCAGTTTCTTCTTCTATGAAAGGGGTAATGGTACTCACTGTAAGAAGGCAATAAGAGTTCATTGCTGTTATTATTGTTGTTGGCTGGGAGGCAGGTGTAAGGGAATATATCATCCACAGCTTTAATATATGGAGTTCAATGCTTAGTGATTTAGGTATTTTTCCTCCTATCTTTCTGTCAAATACTATCCACTAAAGTTTTGAATTTTTAGCTTATATGGTTGTTAAAAATTGTAGTTGAATATAAACAATTCTATATAATCCAAATCCAATTCCTAGTATCGTCTGATGAAAGTGTGTTTGAAGAAGCTGCCTGTGTCTGTGGATGATGCTATAAGAAACCATTTGGGCCTGAACCCCAATAACTTAACCCAGATTTCCTATGGCTATAAGTCAAGTGGAGATTTATCCTTTCATCAGGTAGCTCCCTAATCTTCCTCTCTCTTCTATCCTGACCATCCTACATTCCACATTTATATTCCTTCCTGAAGAAATAGGGGAATAGTTTAGTGTGCCTGCTTTCTCAATAAGGCTGGGAGCAATTGTGAAAAGAGATCTTCCTGTCAAGCTGTTTTATTCCATTTTGAATCCATATCTCCGACCAGATACTCAGCATTTTTAAGTGCTGGGGAAAAAGTGGTTTACTCAGGCTGCTCTCTATGTTAATGAATCCTTGAGTCAAAATTTTATGGCTGACAACAAACATTTCCTGGGTGTTTGTATGGAATATAAAATAGAAGGGAACTAACCATTTTTGAGAGCCTACTATGTATTGAGTGCTTGTCTAACATTGTCACTTTTGAGCCTTATGATTCAGTGGGTTAGGCATTATTACCCCACTTTTTCAAATGAGGAGACTGTGGTTTAGAGAGGTGGAGGTAATTAACTAAATTTGCATAACTAATGATTTTCAGAACTGAGAGATGAACTTTAGGTCTCTCTTGAGCTCAAACCCGCTGACCTCACTACAACATCATGCTGTCTTCTCTTAAGGAAGTTATAATTTAAATAAGTCAAGCAACTTTACCTCTAGGAAACTTAGTTTCCTCCTTTGGAGCACGATGATGATAATGATAACTCATAAGACTGGGGAGAGGAAATGGGGAAACATTCCAGAGTTAATAATACAATGAAAAAGGCACATGGAATATTCAGAAAGATATGAATAAAGCCATATGACAGAGAGGAGTGTTTATACAGAGATGCATTAGGACACATACTTCAAGGGGAAGTGGAGCCCTGATTTTTACAGTCTTAAATTTCAGAATTCTGATCTTAATATGTGGGCAATGATGAATATCTATTAGTTACTAGGTATAAAATGACAAACAGATGTAAAACCTAAGCTTAATCTAGATGGTGTATTTTAACAGGATTATTTCTTCAAGGATGTGCTATTTTTACCTGAGGGCTTATTGCCCAAAACATGGACTCAAGTTTGGTGACTTGTATGCTGGAGTTCTAGTTCTGTCACTAAATGAGAAACTGGCATACCTCATCAGATCTTACTCTCATCATTTACAAAAGGATGGTATTAAAATAGATTTTTTCCTCCATTTTGTGACTCTAAGAATGCAATATAATAAAGCATTTAAGATCATGGACCTTTGGGGGGAAAACATAATGGGCCTAGAGTCTTCTTTCTTCTGTGTTTTAGCTCTCTTACCTTAGGGGGAAAAACAATTGCTTTAAACCTCAGTTTCAACAATTGTAGAATGGGGATAATAATAGTATATTCCTCACAGGGCTGTTGAAAGGATTAACAATAAGGTGAGATTCTAAATGTATATAATGCAAGGCTTGGCATCTAGGTTCATAAAGTTAGATGCAGCCATGGTGAGTAAGGCACTTTTAGGCAAGCCACAAAGAAAGGATTCAAGTGTGGTATCACTTCTTTGTAGGCACGACAAATAAGTAAGCTGTTTTCAGCCTTCTACCCTCTAGAATGAAAGGTTGGGATACCATAGACTACAAAGATGTGTGGCAAACAATATTTTTATATTCTTCTTGGATTTCGTTCTCCTCTCAATTCCCTGGCATATGAACTCATACCTTTTGGGGTCTGTTTGCATTTTTACTATTAAGAACATAAGTTGACTTAGGGAACGCCGTGAAGAGTGCTGAAGGCAGAAAGGAAGTGGTGGGGACCCCTTTCAACAGCATTACATCTAGGGAAGAGGCACATGCTGCGTGTCAGCTAGCCCACCCTGGGAGAGGAAAAGATTACTAATGGAGTAGTAATGTTAAGAAGAATAAAAAGTGAGTCCTTCTTCTTCTTCTTCTTCTTTTTTTTTTTTTTTGGAACCATTAAAACTTTTCAAAAGTACACAAAACCAACTTGAAGCTCAATTAAGGGCTGCTAAAGGGAGGAGAGTATGCTGGATCTCCAGCATCTGGACTAGAGCTAGTGCATGTAATTCCTATCTGTCACTGACAGCTTTCTGGGCTATTTTTAATTCAGTCTAATTAGTCATGTCTTCTCCTGAAAGTACAGGAATCAGTCAGAATATGGGTAACAATTGTGAAACTACCTTTGGAAAACTCCTTTGCATATTATTTTGGAAGACAACCATAAAGCCCTATAAGTGATAGCCTCCATAAATGTCAGCCCAGATAATTCAGCTGATGTCAACAAGCAGAGGTTGGATGGGCTGTCATAGATATTGGGGCTGAATACAGCATATGACATCAAAATCATGGCTTTGTAAACATTTCCTTCTTTGCATGCAGATTTAATTATCTTGTACCCCAGAGAAGAGAAAAACTGGGGCCAACATAATTTCAAAGGAAAGAAAAATGTGTTCCTATTTTTATAGCCTTGTAAAAGCAAGGAAATGTCTGAAGAGAAGGAAAAAAAAATAGTCTTGAAGAAGAATGCAATATGCCCTAACCCAAACTTATTCAAGATGTCATTCCTGGATAGAATTCTACGCTCTCAGCATTAGACAGGCTGCTTAAGCAAAGGCAGGTTCTACATAGACTGTCATCTGAACATGATATTGATGGATCGTTTTTACAAACAGGCTGGACTGCAATGAAAAGCCTTGTGAACGTGCTAAGACCATTTTAACAGGTCACTGGAGACCAAAGTGCCTGGAGGAGAGGATCTACGCCAAGTCTTATGAACAGTTCATAATATATGAATAATGAAGCACTTCACGAAAAAAAAAGTATATAAAATGAAGATATTCCCAAAGACATTTCTTGTGTCACTGATATTTTCGAGAACCCTTCTAACTGTAACCTGATTAGGTGTTTCAGGATCTGCAATATGTTTCCTTCATGACACTCTGATCCACAGTTCTTTTTTGTTTTGTTTTGTTTTGTTCTGTTTTGTTTCATTTTATTTTTTGTTTTTCAAATCACATAGAACACATTTCCATTGTATTAAAGCAGGTAGAAATCTTGTCTGAAATAAGCATGAGACTGTAATGAATCAATTCAAAGTAGAAATATGCCATGCACACACATAACTAGAACTATTGGGGACTTTCAAAGGCAATAGTGAAAGTAGGCATATTGGCTGAAAAAAAATCAGCCTCCTTCCAAATGTGGCAACATGTAACTCCTGCCAACCAATCCCAAACAGAACCTAATTTCATCATTAAACATGTGACTCAAACCAAAAGGCATCAAGACATGTCTTGCTCACTCACTTGCCTAACTATAATTTTTCTCTGAGATTTAACATATATGTCCAAGTCCTTGATTTTAAACTTGAGGCTATAAAAATATATCATCATAAGTTATAAGCTAGTTTACTAATGAATCATTTAAATTAAGTTTTAGAGAAGATTTTGTCATTATGCCTGCCTAGCTCATGACTTCTAAGTTCCAAAGAAGTTAAGTAAAATTGGATTTATTTAAGTTGCTGGTGACCACTTAAGATGACATCGTTTAGAGCACATTCAAATAACATAAAGAACAGGGTAGCATTATTATTCAAATATATTCTGAAGCTATTGTTGTTGACATTTGCTTTTAGACGATCATAGAAAGAAAAAAAGAGGAAGAAGTTCAAGTATTTATCTTGCCCTCCCCCTTTGGGGGCATTTAAGTCTTTTGTTGATTTAAAAAATAAGACAAAACCTCCATAGACCTTCTTGGGAAGCCCTATTCGAATATGTGAGTACCTATGCCTTTGGTTCTATGTTCATTAAAGATTAAAAATTGCTGTTTGCCATTCTTAAATGTAGCTCTCTGCATGATGAAGACTTAATTTTATCTATTTATAGACAACTTTAGAGCTGCCAAGTCACATTCTTATACATCTAATTTGATACTCAAAAAATTCTTATGAGGTAAACAGGGCAGGTGAACCCTCAGGGGCAAGGGCAACTTTAAATTATATTTCCATCAAGATGCCACAGAATGTGCTTAAAGTATTTCTTGAATAAATGGCTGAATTATCTCCTTTTTTTTTAAAGATTTTATTTATTTATTTGAGAGAGAAAGAGAGAGAGTGAGAGAGCACAAGCAGGGGGAGCAGCAGAGGGAGAGGGGGAAGCAGGCTCCCTGTTGAGCCCGGAGCCCAACATCGGGCTCCATCCCAGGGCCTGGGACCATGACCTGAGCCAAAGGCAGATGCTTAACCTACTGGGCCCCCCAGACGTTGCTTCTGAATTATTTAAACAATAAGAAAACCAAAGCTCAGTGAGATTTGGTGACACTCCCAAGGTCTATTGTGGAAAAACGACAGTCAAGGCTAGTTTTGAGGACTTCTGATTATGACTTGTGAGTTCTGTGCTCTGACCAATTTATTGGGTCTCCCTACATACTATACATACTATCTTACAATATTCATTCCCAAACTTAAAAAAAAAGTCTGAGAAGCAGAATAAAGGTGGACAAAAATGATTCGTTTCTTTGCTTCTTTATTTTGGAATCTGAACACTGAATTGTATTTTAAGGACAAAAAATAATTAAAACAATGAAATACTGATCATACTTTCAGAAGATTTGTTCTTCAAAGGAGAAGATGTGGCTGAAGAATTACACTTTAAGTGATTACACCTGAAGTATTCTACTTAAACTCTCTACTGGTTGATAATAACAATGGTTTCTATTTAAGATGCTTATTTCACTCAGCATGTTCACATACATTACTTCCTAGATCCACAGAACAACAGCATGTATTCCCATTTTACAGATAAGGAAATGGTGAGTAAGCAGTTAAATGAGTGTCCCAAGGTCATATATCTTAATCTTAGGTGGTCTGCCTCCATAGAACACTATCTCCAACACTGGACACCCTTCCCCATTGTAACTTCTATTTTGAATGATGACTCCTTTAAGCCTAGTTGCATTTGTCTAACTATAATTCTCCATCCATTGGGAATTTTGTGGTGAAAAGACACTTGACAAAGAACATAGGAGAGTATGACCGTATGAAACTGAAAAATGTTGATCTGTATATTGTACTATTTGGTGGAGACCTTGAATAAGTGTTGGAGTAGGTGCCCAGCCCAGAAACGGATGAGTAGATAAGAGCTACCAAAAGGTCTTCTAATTAAAATATTTCCATCTCTTCTCATATAAATATTTGAACAATTAGAAATTAATTTGGATTAGCAAACTCCCCTTTTTAAAAGCAAATATCCTGGGGAGATCAAATCTATAAGTCATAGTGACAATTATTTTAATAATCACATGAATATCAAGCTGAAAAGAAGTAATTCAGGAAATGGGAGTTTTGCTGGGCAGGGAGGGGAAGATAATTTGAGAGCATGGAGGATATAAAGCCCTGGTGAGAAGGCAAGAACTCGTGTTCAGCTAAAAAACATTAAGAGGGCACTGAATATTTAGAAAGTAGAAGGCCAAGCAGTAGGTGAAAAGGTAGTTGCATACTAGAGGCAAATTATGCCCCTGAGCCTGAATAGCAGCCAATGTGTTATTGGAAATTATCCCGAGCGCATGGCTGTTAATTCCGGTAACTGAATTCCAAATAATTTTTAAGGCTACAAATGTAAATATTCCTAAGTAAATCCATCTCCACAGTCAATTCTAGCTTAATCTTCTATAGGTCACTGACTCAAGAAAACCAGTGTTACCCTAATCAGCTATGCAAACACACAACACACACACACACACACACACACACACACACACACACACACACACGAAAAAGATAAGAAGAGCTAAGTTCCTGACAAATGCTTTCTAATGAAGATTCTTAAAAAATCTAACACCCTCTCTCTTAGGAGCCTTTCTTTCTTGTTTTTCCTCAAATTTTCTTCTCATTCATTCATTCATTAATTCATTCAACTATTTTTTTTTTTAATGCTCAAATTATCTGCAAAGCATTGTTAGTTGAATCTTCTTTCCAGGTATGATTCTGCAAGTTATTAACTCCATTGTTTCTGGGGGTCTGCTAAAGTTCTTGCTAAATCCAAATTCTATCTACAGGAAGAATCCTACAGAGGCTGACCTATAATTTAGCCTTTGAATTTTAGTCATCAAGCCATCACAGTGTTTTAGGGAAATCTGTAGCTATTTTTCTCAAAGGTTATGCTTATGATGAAGGCATATGTGCAGTTAGTCAGTACTAGTCTACTCATCCTTTTAGCAAGAATGACTCAGGTCTTTTAAAGTTGAATTGCCCAAATTTTTAGATATTGTTAGTTCTCATCTTTCAAACTGACTAAACATAATTTTAAACACTCTATCTAACCTTTGGAGTTCTTTTCCTAGTAATTATGTAAAAATACAAGCCCTGCATAATGGCCTGGTTGAGAAGACGAATAGCATGATCTTACTGATTTTCCATTTTTCTTACTAGTCCAGCTCTTGATAGAAGAATAAAACAGGATCCACGTTGCCCTTAGCATGCTCAGTTTCAGGCCAGTTAATATTTGAAAGAGTTTTCACTGTGCTTAAAAATACTTTCATATTATAACCACCTATTAGATTTAGAAAGTTATCAGGGTACGTCTAAGCATTGCTTAGACACATTATTAAGACTTAGCCTCCCAAGTAATCTATATGCATGAGAGAATGAAAAAAAAAAGGGAATTGTTTTGTCACTATTACGTTAGTAAAGAAAAGAAAAAAGGGTGATTATGTCCTGGTTTAGGGCAACAATGGAGATGGGGCATATGAAGGAACAAGGGAGACCAGGAGGCCGATGAATGTCTGCCAGTCTGAACAATTTCATGTAACAGGCCCTAAATTTAAAAGGAAAATAAAAACTTCTGAGGTGACTAATGTGGTCATAATGAACAATTAGAGGAGGGTAACAAGCTGGGGAGCACATTCTTATTCAACTAGCACACATCAGTCATTAGGGCTTTCAGGAGATAAGAAAAACTATTGACAGGCTTGAGGAGAGCAGCTGAAATTACACAGTCACTCCACACTCTTTATACATTTGTCACTAGTGGATGTAAATATTTATGGCTCAGATAACAAACGACTCACCTTATTTGGTGATGTGAGGCACTGCTGCAGTTCCAGGGTCACCAGAATGGTGTTAGGTTTCCGCTGAGATCTGGGCTGCATTAAGGCAGGGGAGTTGTAGCAGCTGCAAATGAAAATGTGCCATAACCCATTCCACCCCCATAATCCTCCTATTCTCACACATGCCCCCAAACCAACCTCCCACCCCCCACCAACAGAAAAAAAAAATTAAGAAAATCTGTGCCTTGAGTTGTAAGGAAAAAGATCGTTCCAATAACTGGAATTTAGGAGAACGTGGAGTACAGAGGGGAGCTAAACTAAGTACGTTCAGAGTGCATACAATTAAAACACACCAACCTCATCTGCTGAACAGCACGGTGCTCTGGCAGTTCATAAGCAAATGTTTAATAATATTTATAGTTCAGCTATATAAGGAATTAATAAAGAGAAAAGTCAATTGTCCTGGATGAGATCAATTTGGTCTGTTCTTCCAGATGTGGATCCTAGGATTAGGCAGTGTAGACTCACCTATAGTCCCCACGGGTGCAGGAGGGCTCTGTGAAGGAGCTCCGTCCAGGGAGCCTGTAAAGAGAAATTCTTTACCGACTTTTCCATGCCACTGGTCAGGGAGACAGGTTTTTCTTCTAAAGACTGTTTTTGCAGAGCTATTCTCCAACTGGGATGCTTGGCTACAACTACTGCATGAGTACAGGAGTGCTCAGAAAAGTCTGTTTAAAGTGAATGGTTCTTTCTTACTTATAGAAATCGTATATATTTAAATTGCACAACATGACGTAGATCCCTTAGAAAACTCACAGATCCTTTGTAATATTCGTACTCGACGGTATTTAACTTGGGAAATAAAATATCAGCTCTGATCTTAACTTGTAAAGAAAATACAGTATTTCATTAAAATTAAAAAGAAATGAATGGTCTTTTAGGGGCAGAACTTATATCCAATAGGCTGGAAATATAGGATATTCGAGACCATTCCTTCTTAGATTCTAGGTCTTGAAACTACTTTCTTTAAAACTGTTAAAACCTTAGTGGATTTTGAACCATGAAGTTCGCCTTGTGCATTTGCACACTCTGCATGTGTACAGTGCTGCTCTAACATTTAAAGTTGCCCTGAGTCTCTCTTGATTAGAAGTTTTCCCAACTGACAGCTCCCATGTTAAAAAGCAGACAAATAAACAAGTCCATAGTCATAAATTGATATATTCTATGATTGAGGTGCTTTGCCACCATTATTTAGAGAAAAAATGCCTAGAAAGCCTTATTTTGTAAAGAACAAAATGTATGTAGAAATTAATATTAATTGTAAGATGGAAATAATGATACATTTTATTTAGTGAATTCTTATATGTACCCAGAGACCCACTCTTATGTGTGTTTTTTGTTTGTTTGTTGTTTTTTTCAACACAGCATTATTACGATAGAAAGGGAAATTGTGGTGGTCATTGTGATGCTGTCTCCAGTTCTCCTTCAAGGCAGTACTTGCTGCCTTCAAGAAAAACTTGTCCCAATGGCTAGGGCTGCTTGCTGGTAGGCCACCTTGAGTTGGCAGCACCTGCAGGGATGGCTTTAGCTGCAGAGAACTTTCTTGCTCAAAGTCATGCCCTTATGGGAGCAGATCACACCAACTGACTGATGAGAGTTTATATAAATGCCAGGTCATTTTAGTCCCCCCAGTGCAGAGCAATATTAATAGGTTGTTTTTGTTCCAGAGTTTCTCTATGGGGTTGGTCACTGGTAGAAGTTGTCACCAGGCCAAGATTACAATTCAGTTACTCCTTCTGCTAGATCCTGCTGCCTTCTTCTCCCTTCTATAAATTTTAATTCATCTCGGTCTCCTTCTCAGAGAACTCAACCCATGGCCCAGGGTAGGGCCTTTGTTAGGATTTTGACTCCAACTTCAGAGAAGGGATTTCTGCTGATGTGGACTCTCAGTGGAGACAATCATTTGCTTGTGGAATTCCTTAATCAATGAGTTAGCCAACTGATAACTGCCTCTCTAAATCAAGAACAGATCATTTAGGATTAAGGATGCTGTGGGAGAATTCCTAATTTCAATCTCTTCTTTTCTCAATCTCAGTACCTGCTGAGCTTCTAGGAGTAAGAAAAATATGGGACCTATCTATATAACTCAACTAAACCAAACAAAATTTGGCAAGGATGGTAATTTTTATAAGAATTAACATACACACGCATTGATTTTGCTTGGCCTTTTTGGCATGCCCAGTTCATTCACCCTTGCCTTTTGATATGTTCTCTGCATTTCTTTATCTCAAGTTCTACAATCAAGTCTGGCCCCCAAAATGGATAATTTAAGAGACTCTAAACCACTAATAAAACATGATCAGCTTTATGTCTGGTTCTATTCAGGTCTTAAATGCCCTAATTTCTTGGTGATTCAGCTTTTGATTTGTTTTCTTGAGAACAAATCCCAATTGTGTAGACACACACACACATACACACATACACAAACCCAAAGCAAAACAAAACAAAACAAAACAAAACAAAACATCCCAACAAAAACTGGGAGTAAATGTTCTATTCCTAAATTTTAACCTCTGGTTATGAAATCCTATTCCTCTTTTGCATCTCCCCACTGGCTATCACCTACTTACTTATACAGTTTCCTGCAGATTGTTTTTCTCATGACTACTTAATGGCTTAAATCTTGAATTCAACTGGGAACCGGATAAAATATTCCTTAGAAAGCCTTAAATAATCTGCTACTTAACTTTACCCTATATTAGCATCTATCTTTTTCCTGACCCTAATTCTGAGTGTCATGGATTTGGGCCTCTCTTCCAATCTGTATCATATATAACTAAGCCTTCCTTCAGGACGGACACTATGAGAAAGTCATCTTGGTGCCCAGGCATGGAAAAGAAATTGATAATAAATCTAGCCTGGGATAAGAAAAGGGTCCTGATATTTTGATGAGAAAATGGTCCCATCAATCAGAGTATACAACATAGTTAAGGAATGACTCTGACCATTAAAAGGTTGTATTAACACATCTCTTCAAAATGGTTCCATTTCCTCACAATTATAACCAAAATTTCCCAACCAGGAAGACAACTGTCCTTGTGACCAAATACCTAATGCACCAAGATCTGTGTTCATCCTTGTTGGGAAAGGCAGTCTTGTGTCTTTCAGCTCTGACTCAGCCACATAAGAATGGATCTTGGGCCTGGAATACTTTCTTACCAAATGATAAAGAGCCTACATAGCTTGTGCCAGGCTTATCAACTTGTGTGGGAATATCTTTTGCTGTTTCATGCTCAGTGTGTGCCCTTTTGTTCTGTATAAGCATGTGCATCATATGGCACCTAGCCAATACCACTGCTATATCTATCCTCCGTGTGGAGAACATGGGGTTCTTCCACTGCAACACATATGCGTGAGCATATGTGAGTTGTCCTGGGTAGACTGCTGGGAGAAACCTACTGGCCAAGGGGCACCAATGCCCACTATGGAGACTGATCGTGTTCTCTCTTCTCTATGTGAACAAAGCCTTGTCCCATCCAGTGCTTGATTGAGTTGTGTTTTCCTTGGCAATACCAATACCAAGATGCAGTGGACAGAAATATTTGGAGTCTTCTGAGATTGGTAACTGCTGCATGGTACTCTGTTCAATGATTGCCCCACTAGATCTTTCATACGGAGTCATTCTTATGGGAGGAAATTCTTTCATAATTATAAATTAGATAAAAATTCAGAGGGTTCTAAAACTACTTCTCGGGCTCCTGGGTGGCTCAGTTGGTTAAGCGACTGCCTTCGGCTCAGATCATGATCCTGGAGTCCTGGGATCGAGTCCCGCATCGGACTCCCTGCTCGGCAGGGAGTCTGCTTCTCCCTCTGACCCTCTTCCCTCTCGTGCTCTCTATCTCTCATTCTCTCTCTCTCAAATAAATAAACAAATCTTAAAAAAAAAAATAAAACTACTTCTCACCTATGAAATTCACAGAAAAGATAGATTCTTCCATTCTGTTATATAAAATAAATTCCTTACAAAACTTTGAAAAAACTAAATTAAATGGAAAGATTGATTTCATTATATATTAAAATATGAAATTTTAATATATATGTTTGTGTATATATGTGTGTGTATATTTGTGTGTGTGTGTATATATATATATATACACACACACCTGAAGCCCTATTTACAATTAAGCCTAAGTAATTTTTTAAATTTTATTTAAATCCAATTAATTAACAAATAGTATAATATTAGTTTCAGAGGTAGAGTTCAGTGATTCATCAGTCTTATATAATACTCAGTACTCATTACAACACGTGCCCTCCTTAATGCCCATCACCCAGTTACCCCAACCCCCTACCCCCCTCATCTCCAGCAACCCTCTGTTTGTTTCCTATGGTTAAGAGTCTCTTATGGTTTGTCTCCCTCTCTGATTTCATCTTGTTTTATTTTTCCCTCCCTTCCTCTAAGCTCTTTTTGTTTCTTAAATTCCATATATGAGTGAAATCATATAATTGTCTTTGATTGACTTATTTCACTTAGCATAATACCCTTTAGTTCCATCCACATCATTGCAAATGGCAAGATTTCATTTTTTTGATGGCTGAGTAATATTCCATTCTCTATCTATCTACATCACATCTTCTTTATCCATTCATCTGGGCTCTTTCCATAGTTTGGCTATTGTTGACGTTGTTGCTATAAACACTGGGGTGCAGGTGCTCCTTTGGATCACTACATTTGTATCTTCAGGGTAAATGCCTAGTAGTGTAATTGCTGGGTCATAGGGTAGCTCTTTTTTTTTAACTTTTTGAGGAGCCTCCATACTATTTTCCAGAGTGGCTGTACCAGCTTGCATTTCCACCAGCAGTGTAAAAGGGTTTCCCTTTCTCCACATCCTCATCAACATTTGTTGTTTCCTGACTTGTTAATTTTAGCCATTTTGACTGGTGTGAGGTGGTACCTCATTGTGGTTTTGATTTGTATTTCCCTGAAGTCTAAGTAATTTTATAATAAAACAAATAACCCAGCCATCAACTGTCCCCATGGCAGCATTAGTTCTTATCAGCTGGCAGACATTTAGTCATACTTCTTTTTACAAGGAAAATTAAGCAAAGAGATTTTAGGTTTATTTACTTCCATGGGGCAGATCAGGTGATAGTTACCAGTCAAATAAATCATTACCCAAGGGCCAAGAATCTTGCATTCTTGTCCCCGAACGGCCTGATTCTGTTAGTAGAATAAAATCTCCATTTCTACACAGAAATAATTCCTAAGGGGGGGAAAAGAAAGAACGATGACTTGACAAGATTAAAAGGGTTGTGAGGACAACACCTTTAAGCACATTTACCATTTTTCACAGCACAGGCCTCTATTCTCCCCTTCCCATCCCGAACCCCTGCCCCCATTACGGATTTGATCAAGCACAGAGGAGACACAGATTCAAGTTCAATTGGCCTACCCTGATTGAAAATAGTCTGGGGGAAAAAAGAGGTCAAGAGTACAGCAAAGTTCTCTTCATTAAGAAGATGCAATGAGCAGAACATAAACACTCTGTGACTGTTAAAAGCATGAAATAATATTCACATTGATAGGAACTTAGCATAAAAACAGAATTTCATTAAATAGAAATAAAAAAGTTCAGCGACCTTTACCACATCTAAGGATATTCCCAGAATTTAGCAAAAAGAAGCAAAAATATATACATTAAGACAATGTTTTCAAGAAAATTTTTCTAACATGATTATGACAACAACAGACACAATCTGGCAGGAAGGGCCACAGATCTTGCCACCAAGGCAAGATTCATCCCATTGTTCACCTCTGTGCCCCATCTCTGAAATTTCCTCTTTCATTTCTTAAAAATGATGGTATGTTCCTCTCTTGCTTATATCCATCAAACTTAATTCTTAGAACTTTGGTATCCTGTTGCTATACTTGACTAAATGGAGTCTTAACCCCTTTTATCTTTTGGGAATTATATCATCTGGCCAGACAATTCTCTTTCTGCCTGGAGTCTTACTGGCTGGCTCATTCCTTACATTTTTGTCATTAACCTTTTAATATCATCAATATTGGCAGAAGAATGTGCTTAGAACAGAATGACTACATTTAAAAATGTAAAATATATTTATTTTCTCTCAAGTTCAAACTTTAACAATTCTGGGAAAGAACACATGCTATCAGGGAGACTTGGGCTAACTGGCTTGAGCTAAAAGTCAAATATACCGGCTTCTTTGACACAGAGGCAATGACTCCAGAGAATGAGTGGAAGAAAGGGACGAGAGGTCTTCCTAAAACACACTCCCAGTTAGAGAACATTTTCTTTTTTTGATACATTAAAAAGTCCTTAGGCATTTAATTTTTGTTGTCAAATCTGTGGCAGTATAAAGATGACACAGACATCTTGAGAATTAATAGCTAAAATAAGTCTCTGTCCCCAAACTTCAATACAGCGGTTAAAAAAAAAAAATTCACCCGAGTCTATAGGTCTAAGTTTGTGAACAGTTAAAAAACAGCCTTAGCTCCTGTTTCATTTTTTATTTGGAATTCTTGCAACTCTGTCGCTGAACATCTTGAATTTGTTTTGCATGTCATCAACTGCATGAGATGAAGATTTTTTTTTATCCTTTATTAACTATACAATCAAAGTCGCAGGCCCTGCATGATTCTCTAAAATTTGTGGCTTTCAGATCTACAGTGCCCTAGTTCAAGAAGGAAATTGCTTTCAGGCAGTATTATTCAAAGAGTCTTGTTTCCATTTTATCTTTTATTTAACGCTGCTGTGTCATCTAGGGCCTCTTCACAAGGACTCCAATTATTTGACAGGCAGCAGCCAGTGACATTTTTCTCTCTTGTTTTCTCATCTGATAGACACAAGTTAAAAATTATTTTCTTTGAAAAATTAGGCACCTGCTTAATGGTTGGGGCAGTTGACACGAGGGCCACAAAGATTTCACTGTGAAGCAAATTAAAAAAAAAGTGTGTGTATGTGTTGTGGCTGCGGGGTGTGTGTAGGGGTGCTTCTTGCTGGAACGAGTTCTACAGAACTAACTGAAGGATGCCCATAGCCATGGCTTAAATCACCTACATTATCTCTTTTTTGATCCCCTGATGACTGATATGATGATAGCAATCTGATATTCCTAGTGTTTGAATAAGGATCCTAGATTAATTCTTGGCAGGAAAGTAAAATTAAGCTACTGGGTTTTCTTTTTCCTCACATGGCTGAGGGGTTCTTATTGCCCTGGTTCAATCAATCTCAGAGAGCCACTGGTTATAAAAGCAAACCCAAACATTACTTTAAAAAATTATAAGATGATCATCCATCATATAAGAATGGATAATCTCACATAAAATCTTGGAGTATGTCTCTCTTTTTTGCCCACCTCTACTCAGGTCTAACCCTTAGTGATGATAACATTTTTAAGTCCTTACCCTGGGACTGAATGCTGCACTTTATAGAGATCATTTATTCCTGTCACAATCCTATGAAGAAGGCACTATCATTTGTACCTTACAGGTAAAGAAATTAAGGTATGAGAATTCAAGTCCCTTGTACAAAGTTACATGCATAGTCACTGGTGAATCCAGGGTTAGCACCCACAAAGCCAAGACTACAAAAGCTATCCTCGGGAACTCTTGGTCCCACTGCATTTTATACTTATCCTCAACTGTTTATCTAAGCATCTAAGAATATTTATGTTTTTGTGCAAAACATGATCACAGTAGAAAATATTAACAACATAAGAAAATAAATAAAGTGAATTCCTTGCATATTGCCTACATTCCAGGATTATTCTCTTAATACCTCATTTATTCTTTTCCAGAATTTGCATTCTTTCTCCTCTCACTCACTCACTCTTACTCATTTAATATCCTACTTTTAAATTTAACATTATATCATGAGACTTTTATATCATTCAATATAATATTCTTCAAAAGACTGGTCTTAATGGTAACACAATAGTCCATTAAATAGCTGCATTTGACATATATTTTATGTAAAGAAATAAGATATTTTCCTTTCAGGAAGCACTTGTCTCTTACTCTTTCCTTTCCCATGGACTCCAGGTGCGAGCACATAATTCGGTTCTGGTCCAAGTATCAAATACCTTAGTCACTTTTTTTTTTCTTTTTTTGAGATGGGCCTGTAACCGCAAAAGTTTCAATGTGAACTCTCAAATGTTCTGGACCTACTGGGAAGAGACACTCTCTGTTGGTGTTCCTAAATTGATAAGCCTATGGCTCCGGTGAGAGGCAAGAATGGAGTGATGACTGAGGAGAGCGGATTGTAGCACCGAGCGCCACGTTCCTCATCCTGTTTCTGGATACCAAGATCAAGCCCTGCCTGATTGTTGAACCCTGAACCTTTAACATACGTGAGACAATAAAATTCCTTTTTTGCATAAACAGCTAGTGCAAACTCCATGAAGTAGGAACGTGTTTGGATGGCTGAGGAATAGCAGAGAGGCCAGTGTAGTTTGTGAGGCAAGAAGAATGTCAGGAAATGAGGAAAGGGAGATAGTATGGGGCCAGTCATAGCAGTCATAGCAGACTTTCTAAGGAATTTGGCTTTTACCTGAAGTGAGAGGGAAACTAGTCACTGGAGGGTTTGATGCACAGAAATGGCATGACTGAACACGTTCAAAAAGATGACTGATAATTTTGCTGGAAGTATTCTGGGGAGGCAGTGCAGAGTGATGAACAGAAAGCTATCGCAATAACCAAGGAAAGCTGATGACACCTTTAACTGGGGTTTTTGCCTGGATACAGTGTTGTCCCTGTTGCCCTTCACCCTAGAGGTTTCCTGGGTACAGACATGAGTGGGGAAGGTTGAAGTTGGGCACATGCCCTGTGTACTGAGTCTCAAGGTGGAACCGTGGGCACCTGGGAGGGTCTGTACTCATTCTCTGAATATCCCTGTACCCAAGAAAGTGTGACATTAGAAGACAAATAGAAAGCTTTATGACAGGTTGAGAAAGATACTTTGAATTAGAGAAGAAGAAATCTTTCTCCTGCTTTGTGAACAAAGGGCCCTATAACTTCCTCTTGTACTGGCCCCCACAAACCATGTGACCAAACCTGTTTAGAAAATTCATTTCAACAGTTTAAGGAATGAGTACATAGTTAAGATATGAAAAGGGCAAGGCTAAATTAGTCTCATGTAAAGAAGGATTTTGAAAAGAAACTAGAATCAATATACACTTTTTCATGTTTCTTTGTTTGGGGAGGATGAATTACCTGAGCATCTTTGAATGTCCATTGGGCAGGAGTCAGTGGAGAGGAAGATGGGAAGAGTGGGAAGTAATAAATGATGAAGCAAAGCACCAGGGAGGAAAAAGAAGATGGAAGGGTCTCGCCATATTGGACTCCTTCAGGCAGAATCATAAGCATATTTAACACTGAAATAACCAGTGACTAGGTTGATTGAGAATCTTTCATCAGGAAGTGCTGAGCATTCCTGTGGGGGGCTTGACAGCTGGGAAGCAGGGAAGAGGAGGAGAAAAATACCATTATAAATTGGATGCTAGGGTTTGAAAAAGAAGGTAAGGCAGACACATATTGAAGACTAAAATTGGGTGAATACAAAAATTCCTATGTGGGGTGAATATCTTTAGCCATCAAAAAAGGAAGATCATCTTAAAAGAAAATGAAAAAGGAAGTGAACAGGGACTTAAAGACAGAAGACATGTTTTAGAGAGATGATTCAGAGTACTTGCTGTTGGTGGGAAGGCTCCATTTGAGGCCACGTTGTGGCAGTCCAGGGCTTTGCACACAGCAGATATTTGGCCAACATTTGTTGAACAATTCCAGATCACGTTGGCCCCCCTCTGGGTCACTATCAAACAGTTCCCTGTGACTGCCCACGCCTACGATGACTGGAGTCAGTGGAGACTCAGAGCTGTCAACTGGTGTGACTGAAAGTTGCAGGATTCTGCCCATTTCTGTGGGTTTAAATTCTATGACTCTTATCTTTACAATCTCTCCTCTGGCTACTGGGTACCACTCACAATTCCTCAGAAACACAGGGTGTTTTATCATACCAGCTCCTTCCTGTGCACACACTGTTCCTTCTGCCGATAATTGCTCCCTGGCTTGCAGAGCTCCTATTGGGCTCAAAGTCTAAATCCAGTTTCTGTGAAACCTTCTTTGACATCTTCCTGCACAGACACATTGCCACAGTATTTCGTATATATCCCCATAATCAGCACTTATGCACAACATTTTAATTTAAACTTTGCCTTTCTTTTTCTCACTATATTGAGAATTCCTCAAGAGTGGAAATGCATTATTGGACTCATAGTATATTGCACAAGCCATAAGGTAGGTGCTCAATAATTGTTTGTAGCCTGATTAATTGGCTAAATGAATGACTGGCCAGTTAATCCCTGATATGAAGGAGGATGACTCTTAAAAGGTAAAATGGTAGGGAGGAAGCATAATGACAGGATCAGCAGTTGATATTTGTTACTTATTTCCCTCAGTATCTGTTTCTCTTCTTTTTGATAGAAACATTAAAAAAGAAATCCATCCTTTCCCATGACCTCTACATGTTGCCCATTCTATCCCAAACTTCACTGGATGTAAAAGAGAAAGCCCGAGTTCAACCAGCCGCTGGCAGCCATCTTGAAAAGAATTCTGGGGAAGTAGAGCGGGAAAGGATCTGGTCACACTGCTACAGAGCAGCCTCTCTGAAGCCAGCATTTCCTCTGAACTTTTTTTGACCATATAAATCAATTCTTAATTGCATAAGCTATTTTGTGTTGGGCATTCTATCATCTGCCTGAATCAAAGTCATGCTGATCATTTCCACTGGGTTTGAAGTCACAGGGAGTTGTACCTATGTGAATGAGGGTCATAGCATGTTTTTGAGTGGAAACAATTCCCGGTGAGCAGTAGAATGCCATGATCATGACTGCAATAGTCTTTTGACCCTTCTACAGCTTGGGTTAAGCCTTCTCCTGCCTGTGTTGACAAGGATTTTGAGTCCTAACCTTTCCTGTTCTCTGACCCAATCCACTGACACATTCAGGGCCTTTGTTATCTTTGCGCTATGACTCTTCTCAGGTCTTTTAAGACTGAGAGAACCTTGGGCAGGTATACGTACGCTTGTGCATATGCGTGAGTCTTCAGCATTGACCCACTGCAATAAAAGAGATTTTTTTTCTAATTTTTTATTGTTATGTTAATCAGCATATATTACATCATTTGTTTTGGTGTAGTGTTCCATGATTCATTGTTTGTTCAAAAGAGATTTTTTTTTTAAAGATTTTGTTTATTTGACAGAGAGAGACACAGTGAGAGAGGGAACACAAGCAGGGGGAGTGGGAGAGGGAGAAGCAGGCTTCCCGCCGAGCAGGGAGCCTGATGCGGGACTCGATCCCAGGACCCTGGGATCATGACCTGAGCCAAAGGCAGACGCTTAACGACTGAGCCACCAGGCACCCCAAAAGAGAGATTTTTTTATTATACATTGTCAAAATTTCAGAATACCAATCCGCTCCAAAAATAAAAGCATCACATGGCTCCTAATAAAGTGTAAGTGAGTAAGACTGATTCATACAGCTTCCAAACCTTCAGTTGAGCTTCTCTGGACAAATAGACCACATGCACTCCTGACTGGTTATTTGTTACTGAGCTGAGCACCTTTCCCAGGCTCTGTCTTGTATCCATCACCATGTCACATTCTCCAGGCTGCCCTCCCACCTGTTTGAGCTCTGTTAACCATGACTCCTGTTTCTGATGAAACAAGGCCAAGGGTAAGTCACAGCTCTTCCCCTTCGGTGCCTTTCACTTACTACTCACAGCTCAACTAACTTGTCCTCTCTCTGCCACTACCCTGAAGCTTCTTGGCACCTGTCTCACCAACAAAACCAAGAGGCACAGGCTTAAGGGTATTATGTATGACATTTCAGAAGGGAGAAAAGAGCTGAAAATGTTTTTGCTCTCTTTTTACTGCCCCTCAAGAGAGGACTTCTAGTCATAGAAGCATATTCCTTGGCACAGCCTCCAAATGCCTGCTTAGGGGAAGGTTCAACTATCTCCTCAGGCAAGTCCTGGGTAATTCCCTGCTGTGAGAGCAGTAAGCCCTTCTTTTTCTCCTCCCTCAACAGAGAGTATCTTCCTAGATGTAATAATCTTTGACCCAAACTGCAGCATATCCCTTATGAGAAGGTCCTTGGAAGTCTCCTTGCTACAGGGAATGCCTAATAGCCCTGTTCAGTGTGATCGACAGCTATTTTGCCATCATACCTAATACTGTTTGTCTAAAACAGGTACCATTTTTTTTCTAATAAAGAAAATTGGCATATCCTATGTTGGCAGCTTTTTAAAATTTTAGTATGAGAGGAAAATTAAGAAGAGTATTAAAAGGAACTCTGATACCCATCCTCCCCAAAATGTTATTGTAGTCATTCTCACCCTTCCAAACACTGTCACATATCCATTATGCTGTCACGGATCAGTGTACAATTGACAGAGAATAAGATTGAGACAGTCCATCAATCTAATGTCACACCATGTAATAAAAGTCTACAGAAACCCTGGAAATGCTAGTTACACCGCCAGATACAGCTCCAAAGTGCCAATTGGTGTAAAATGTTCTAAATGGCTATAAATAGATAATATGTCCTAAGGAAAATCTGACTCTTAGAGGTATTGAAAAGAGAAAATAGAAGAAATTACAGATTATTACCAATGGAAATAAGGCCAGAGGGCAGTAGCTTGAGGAGATGGGTCTAGGGAGATAAGTGAAAAGGAGATAACCCTATGTCAAACAATCTTTCTGATTCACTCTTTATGATGGTCTATGTGCTTAAGGCCTTTTTGAGTACACACAAAAAAATTACAATCTTCACTGACATTGCAAGAATTTAAAAATCTTATCTGTCTAGTTCAATCTTTGCTAAGAGGAATTCCTGTACTTGATGAAAAGTTGGCCCACAATTATGTTGTTTTGTTTACTAATTTGTTGAAAGATAAAACTAATTACATAAAAAGTATCAGAGTATTGGTCCCATATTTAGCTATTACTTTATGACACTTTTTATGAATGTCATCTTAATCATTTTAAAATGGACTTATTGTGAAGTTTTTGTTTGTTCATTTGTTTGCTTTTCTTCACTTTTAGGTCACTGTTTACTTAGGGGCACTTTTAAAAATACCTCATAAGAAACTACTGCCCTTATTAAAACATAATTTTATATTTCTGGGGAGACCCATAAAGTTTCTGTTAACAGATGTGTGTCTCTTCTTTGATGGTCCAGCCAATGGTTTGAGGGGCTACTGACGATGTCATGGCTATAGACAGCATTAGCTTCCATAGAAGACTTTACATGAAAACTACAGGAAGTAATCAGCACTTTGGTCCATGAATACTGACTTAGATGTTCACTACTAAAACATAATTTAAATAAATGCTTGAAATTTGTTCAGACTAATAATTTTACAAAAGGCAGGCTGCATTTTAAAGTTAGGTAATATATCAGTCAGGGTTCTCCAAAGAAACAAAAACGATAGTCTCTCTCTCTCTCTCTCACACACACACACACACAGACACACACACACATATTAAGGAATTAGTTCACATGATTATGAAGACTGGCGAGTCCAAAATTTGTGAGGAGGTTGGGAGGACTGAAACTCTGGCAGGAGTTAATGCTGCAGAATTTCTTTTATAGGAAACCTCAGTTTTTGCTCTTCAGCTGATTGGAAGAAGCCCACTCACATTAATGAGTAATTTCCTTTACTTAAAGTTAACTGATTGTAGATATTAACCATATCTATAAAATATCTTCACAACAACATTTAGATTAGTGTTTGATGAAGTAACTGGGTACTATGACCTAGCCAAGTTGACATATAAAACTAACCATCACGGTAGTGAGAAGAATACTATTTTTAAGTTGTGGTTTTGTTATAACTGTATTGCCTTCCTTACATAAGTACACATCCAAGAAGACACCTCTAATTTCTGCTTTTATATCATTTCCCGAAAGGGTCCGTTAGCTTGGCTGTCTCAAAAGAGACAAAAGAAGACTGAAAACTCTGAGCTAATCATTTTATTTTCAAAATTTTATTGTTTCATTATAAATCACAAAATAAAGTGTGTTTGCTTTATTATGTTAAAAATAAAGACTTTTATGAAAAGAAATCTGTATCTTCTCTTTGATGCCTTATCTCAGCTTGTAAGTACTTCGTGATTAATTTTTTACTCTTGCCTATTTATATATATATACACATATGTATGTAAGCTGAGACAGTGTGGAAAAAGTGTTTTCTTATTTTTTAGTTTGTTATAAAATAGGATTATGAGGATTATGAAAAACAGATTATTTTTTATTTTGCTTTTTCACTTAAGTTTGTAGACATTCTACAAGTCAATACATTTTAAATAGCTGTATGGTATCACACATATCTATAGATTATATGATTTTCACTATTTTCCTAGTTGGTAGGTGCTCAGGTATTTCAGTTTTGTTTGCTCCACCTTAAAAAAAAAAAAAAACACTAACAGTTTATATCCTCATACACATTTCCTTATATAGGTATCAAGACAAGTTTGATTCTATTATTATTTCTGTAAGGCTGATTCTCCAGAGTGGAATCGCTTAGACAAAGATTACAAGAGTTTTTTGTTGTAATTAACATACTCAATAAACATATATCTAGTCCTGTTTTCCTAGATCCTTGAGAAATTTGAATGTTCCTGTATTTTTGTCAGTCTGGTGGCTGAAAAATATTTTATCATGGTTTAATTACATTTTCTTGACTTATATTGAGGTTAAGTATACTTCGACATGTTTGTTGTATATTGTCCATTTTTGACACAGTGTTCTTAAAAGTATATGTGAAGATCAAATTCGAGTCAGAATCAAGACAATGAAAATGTTGTTCATAAACAAGGAACAATAATGATATTTCTAAAAACATAATTATATCAAATGATATACAATGCCATTGTAATGGAGGAAAATTGTTTCCTCTACCATCTTAAATTCTATTTCCAGGGACCATGAATTAAACTAGCAAACAAGAGAATAACAAGAAAAATCAGAATAATAAGAGAAGAAGGTGTGCAAATTTAATTGATGATTTCTACACAGAAAAGAATAGACAACCCAAAGAGCAATTAGACTTGGAAGCTTATATGCCATTTTAACAACTGACAATAATTTATAGAGAAGTGACCAGACAAAAGAAAGGGGGTTGGGGCTTCCGGGGGTGGTAAATTATGAGAAGATAAATGTTTGGGAAAACTAATGGAAGAGAAAGTTTATTTTGGTAAGATTTGTCTGTGTAGACTCATCTTGGATGCCAGCTTTCTATTTTCTTTGCAACAGTAAAGCTCCCCTGGAGAGAAGAATTAAGTCAGTCCTCTTCTCTTAAAAGTTTCTGCTTTTAGTCAGATAAGAAAAGCTCTGAGAAGGCTTCTTTCTGCATCTGTTACTTCTCAATTGCCTTCAGCTCAAATAATCCAAATGCCAAAGTAGCATATTGTGGGGTGGCAGATATATTCTGATATTCTTCATTATTTAGCTTTTATAAATACTACTGTGGAAACTGAGGATCATTTGGAACTTTTGTTTTGGTGTGTTGACAATTTGTTTAAGAATTGGATTTGAAGCCTGAGACTTCCCTTATTAACCACATAATTTTGTGCAAATTTCTTTGCTCTCAGCTTCAATTTTCACATCCATAAACATAAGAGATTAAAATCTACCTCAGAATGTTGAACTAGCTCACATGTGCATGTGTGCGCGCACACACACACACAAACACACTCACACACATGAAGTCTATCTGCATGGAAGTTTTCTAATTGGGGTAAATCTGATTTGATAATGATGCTTTGTATTTACAGAACCAGACTTCATTATTTACAAAATATTTCTTATCCACTATTCTTGATGATTAAGACTGGGATATAGGCAGGGATTTAAAAAGGGATAAACTGAGGCTGAGAGAAGTTAAGTACCTTGGCCAAACTTATACAAGTAGTACGTTGCATATTAGGTCATTCGATTCTGGGGTCTAGTGTTCCTGTTGTTTCATATTTGGATCGATATACTCATCACTCATCATGCTTACAGTTTTCATAATAAGTATCTTTATACTTTCCTTAAAGATGTTTGTTCATGTGCATTGGAACAAATACATGAGTACTTATTGAATAAGAATTAATTT
Organism: Callorhinus ursinus; assembly: GCF_003265705.2. NCBI lineage: Eukaryota > Metazoa > Chordata > Mammalia > Carnivora > Otariidae > Callorhinus > Callorhinus ursinus. Next base: position 32,431,885 of record NW_027397071.1, on the reverse strand, counting down.
ATAGACACTAATATCAAACAAAAATGAAATTTCAGCTATAAAGATTATGATATTGCTGAATCAATTCTAATGTTTATTTAAGAGTATGTGCCAGGTAAGTGTGGAAACTTGAAACCAGGAGGCTTAAGGAGACCAGTAAAAATATGAAATGATTTTTTTCGATATACTGAAAAGGAGATTATTTCCATTTTAAGATAAAGTTATTACAAGAATGTCAGTATGAACAGGCTTCGTGATCTGGAGTCAACCCCAGGATGGACTTCTCCAGATACCATTCTGGATACTTTTTCCTTCCTTCTCTCCTTTTTATCAAACCTGCTCTCACCACCTGCCTGAGGGCTGCAGTGTATCTGATAAGCACATTCCCATTGAGGTGCTAATGACTGATAAGCCTAGTGGTTCCTCCCAGGAGTGTTTGTACCTTAGCAGAATAATACCTTAAACTGGGGTCTCAAACTAAAAGGCCTGAGGATCCAGTGAGACACAAACAAGAATGAAGGGATGGGGCACATGCTGATCTTTCACTTTCTTTGAAATGTCAGTCTATTTTATTTTCCCACTTTAGTTAACACATGTGGCCAGAGAAATATGTTTGTTTGCTTGTTTTACTATAAGATATACAAGGGTACAACTTATGCCTCATGACCTGGTACTCAGCCTTGGTGTCTAGGACTGTGGTGAGGCTGGGGTGAGTACACACCCAGTCTCACTGCCCCCCTGCCCCCAGCCCTGCCACCAGCTTATCCTTGCCAGCCTGGGACGCAGCCTCTAGAGTTGTGCAGAGCTCAGCCTGCACAATAAGATGTCACAACTCTGGAAAATAATTCTGAGGCTCCTTGACCATGACACAGTAGGACCCTGCTTCCTTCTGTGCAGAATTTAAAAATTTAGCTCTTCTTGATGCTCTCTTTTTGGTAGCAATGCTGAGTATAGCATTTGGAGGCTCTGCTGAGCTGACCATGAATATTTCAGACTTCAAAAAATTAAATAAAGATGGCATTTGAACAATCATAAAGTCATCGGGGTATGTATTAGCTTGCCAAGGCTCTTGTAAAAAGGACCACAAACTGAGCGGCTTAAACAATAGAAATCTGTTGTCTCACAGTTCTGGAGGCTGGAAATCTGAGCATGAGGTCTCAGCAGGGTGGATTCTTTCCTAGGGTTGCCAGGGGGCATCTGTTCCAGGCCTCTTAGCTTCTGGTTGTTTGCTGGCAATCTTTGGCATTCCCTGGCTTGTAGATGCATCATCCTGATCTCTGCCTTCATCTTCATATGGTGTTTTCTACTTGAGCATCTCTGTATCTCAAATTCCCCTTCTTTAAGGACATCAGTCATACTGGATTAGGGCCCACCCTAACGACCTCATCTTAACTTGATCATCTGCAAAGGCCCTATTTGCAAATAAGGTCACATTCTGATGTAGTGGGGGTTAGGACTTCAGTATATGAATTTTGAGGGAACACAGTTCAATCCATAACAAGGTATTTCCAAAGCCATCTATTTATTAATTCTAGATGTTAAATTCTATTGCATAATATCATCATTCTGAATCATCAGAATGAAGATGATCTTATTTTAGCTCTAGTTCTACAATATTTATCTTCTTAGATACCAAATAGGCAGATTATGTATATTCTCAGCTGTTTTTATTTTTTTTATTTTTAACGATTTTATTTATTTATTTGAGAGAGAGATTGTGAGAGAGAGAGCACATGAGAGGGGGGGAGGGCCAGAGGGAGAAGGAGACTCCCTGCTGAGCAGGGAGCCCAATGCAGGACTCGATCCTGGGACTCCACGATCATGACCTGAGCTGAAGGCAGTCGCTTAACCAACTGAGCCACCCAGGCACCCCTCTCAGCTGTTATTAAATATAATGCATTTTGAGCTAAAACTTTTCATCCTTACCTGGGAACATCTGCATTCAGTGCATGTGGGGTGTGAGTGTGTGTGAGTGTGCACGAGAGAGAGAGAGAGAGAGAGAGAGCGAGAGAGAGCGAGAGAAGGGGTATGGGGGAGAAAGAGAGAGGGACAGGGAGAGGGAGAAGGGGTATGGGGGGAGAGAGAGAGAGAGAGAGAGATGGCATTCATAGCCTCAGTGCTCTCCTTTAGATTGCTGAGTGATTTCCCACTTGCCAACAGCTCTTCACATTATATGAATCTAAACTAATCACATTGTGAAATCCCTTTCATTTCTATAGCTTATAGAGTAATTGCCTGCCAGTATCCCTTTTTTTGTAATTTACTTTTAACCATAAAGGAAAGCCTTTTTTAATTCTCTTGAATGCCAAATAATTCAGTACTGAAGGTATCATTTCAGTGTGCTGTATAATCTCACTCAAAGCAAAAAGGAAATATAGCATGTCAGCAAGAAATGGCCCATGCTGAACCTTGATTTAAGGGGCCCTGCTACTCAGATCATCCAATCTCTGTAAGGAAATATTTAGAACTTTCATGCAGCACAAGGTGCTTAGATATCAGTATAGGTGGTGGGGTTAGTGGTGTTATGAGTTCAAGCTACAGCTGGGGCACTTATTTGTGGGGAATAATGTTATGAAAAATGTAAAGAACAGTGGACTGCTAAGGTCCAATTCCACCATGCCCCAACTTTACCTTATAGAATTCCTTTGATTCATTCATTCATTCCTCTTTATCTAGACTCTGTGTTAGGAGTTAAGAACATTGTGGTTATTCAGACATGGAGTATGATATTAAATAGATATTTAAAAATAAATCAAAATACAGAGTAATATAGGTTATAATAAAGGAAATATAGTACGAATTAAGTCCAGGCTAAGCTGCTATGACAAGACTTGAAAATTCAGTGATACAAACCACATACAAATGTGGAGAGATAAATAGTTTGGGGGTTCGTGGAACACTATGTGACCCATCTCTGAGTCCTTGCTGGTTGCTTTAGATTTTGTTATCTTCCCATCAAAAGAAAGGAGGGAAAAAGGCGGAGGTATGGATCTACATTCCATTTTAGGGGCACAACTGGAAAGTAGCATATGTCAGTTCTGTTCACAACTCATAGATAAAACTTAATTACATGGCCTCCTGAGTTGAATGGAAGGCTGGAAATGAAGTCTTAGGCTGGACTGCTATGTTTGTATAGCTAAAACATGAGAGTCCTACTAATTAAAATATACCCATTAATAATGAATATTGGTAGAATAAAATAGTAGTCTCTGCTCCAAAGTGGGAACATCCCGTAGGTGGTAGAAATAGAGGGGTGTGACATACCTTCGTATGAGGAAAATCCCCAACCTACTCCAAAGAAGTGACATTAAACCTAAGAGAGACAACAACGGTGCCTAATGATTAGAGACTGGAGGAGTGTGAATGTTGCAGACAGGGAAAACAACCTATGACAACAACCACAACAGAAAGGACAATTACACAAACAGAAAAACAAATGTTAAGATTGACATAGGAAAGTGGCAAAGGATGATCCTGGAAAAATGTAAGCAAGGGTCAAATTGCAAGATGACTTTGGTCTTCATCTTAGGAACTACAGGGAGGCATAAAAGAGCTTGTACTAAAGGCAAACCTTCAGAGATTTTCGTTTTTAAAGAGTAGCTGTTTTAATAAGGGTGGGAAATGAATGGGAAAAGCCTGGAGGTAGGGGAAGCAAGTGGCTTTGCAGTTATCCAGGTAGAATGTTTATAGCTAGACTATGATGATAGTCTTAGGAATGGAGCTGAGTGGATATAGGCAAATGGGATATAAGAGATAGGGCGTAATGACTGATGTGTGGATGTCGGTTCTAAGATACAGGAAGGAGTCACAGACACTTCCTCAGCCTCTTGCCTGAGTAGCCAGACAGTGGGGACCCATTTAATGAACTGGAGAAATTTAAAAGAGGAGCAATTTTAAAGGTTAAGGAATGGTGAAATAATTCAGTTGGGAGTCATTGAGTCTGAGATACTTTGAAACATTTAAGCAGTTTTTCAAAAGGCTTTGGGGTAGACTTGTCAGGAGCTCAGGAGATAAGTCTAGAAACTGCAGATCTTGGAGAATGTGGAAGTGAAGACCTCCCTTCTATATCAGGCAGAAAGAGAGGGCTTAGACATAGCTAAAAGAAGACTGCAAAGGTAGATCAGGAAGGAGAGAGAGCCCAGAGAGGTAGGAGAAAAAATAGGTAAGGCCACGGAAATCAAGTAAGAAGGAGTAGTCTATGGTATCAAACACTGTTACAAGAGGTAGATCTTTAGTAAACTGAGGTTAGATTGGTAACAAGTAGGTTGGAGGAGGAGAAGGACTGAATATGTCTAAGAAATTTAATGGCATACAGGGGGGACATTTTGGTTATAGCCATATTATTATTGGTTGAGCCCTAAGGCGCTGAAGAAAACAATGTGGCATCCAGGTTCATTTATTTAAAGACGTGTGACTGCAAAGAGTTAAGGGAAACACAGGGCAACGGCAAGAGAGGAAGGTTATGATTTTTTTCTTGTTTGTTTTAATTGTGTAAGCTTAATCTGAGAAGTTTTCATGGGATGAGGATGTATTGAGATTATACAGAACTGTATAGTCAAAGCCATTAACTATGAAAAGCTTTTGTACGTGCTATTTTCTTTGTCTTATTTTTTCTCCTCACCTTCACTCCCTGCCTTTTCCATTTCACATAAAAACAGAAGATAAATTGTTCGTAAGGGTGACATAGTGGTTCAGGTCTTCCCTAGATGACTCTTATGTTTATGAAATAATAATACTATCTTTAGGTGTGTGCTAATTAATTTGCCAGGCACTGTGCAAAACACTTTTCAAGTATTATATCCTTCAATCTTCATAACAATCTTATGATGTGTTTTTCTGTTTTTTGCTTTGTGTGTGTGTGTGTGTGTGTGTGTGTGTGTGTTGTTTTTTTGTTTTTGTTTTTCATTTTACAGTTCAGAAATTGTTGACAGTCACATAGTGGATCAAAATTTGAGACTAGACAGTCTGAATCAAAAATATGGATCCCACTAAACTTGCATGGTAGAATCATAAATTGTTAATCCCTCAGTTTTGTGTTTGTATCCAATTTGAATTTTGTTTCAGGATAGTTTTTATACTTAGAATGAAAAACATTCCTTCCTCAAGCAGAACATTCTTGTTTTGCTTTGGTTATCTTTCATCAGCATGGAACTAAATTAAAAATGATTAAGCTCTTCTATGATCATGACAAATTTTTACAGAAAAAAATGTATATATGTAAATGAGCATATATGTATGTGTGTGACATATATATATATATATATATATATATATATATATATATATATATAAATGTTTGGTAAAACTTGTTTTTCCTGACTGATTCTAGCCATTTCAAAACAAAGCCAGAAGACTTTGAACAGTCATATTCTTGAACATGTTCAAGTTTCTAAACAGTCATGACAGGGAGATATCTTACTACATTATAGGCTGAGAATTGATACTTAAACACAATTAGAAAATTTTCAGAAATGTGAGGATCCGTATATGATATATTGCAGTGATTATGACTGAAAATTTTAGAGAAACCATGTGGCACTGTTTGGAAATTGAGAGTAAACACTGACCCAGAGTTTGAGAAATCAGTATAGAGAGCTATTTTCAGGGATTGGGGCGACGAGGCAGGCTGAATGATGAAGCAGTTAGAAAGAGACAGAGAATCCAAACTGCTTTAGAATAAGCTCAATTTTAAATGTATGTAATAAAGTTACAACAATAATGTTGTAGCTCAGCAATGCAGTCTTAAAATGCAGCAAGCCAATTATACTTTCACTGGAAATTTCACGTCCTTATAATAAGGTTTGTTCTTTATTTTAGGGCTTTATTGTAAGTAGAGATGAGTTGGCTTTTTATTACCTGCATCCATCTTTGGCTATAAAAAGAAGAAAAAAACTTACAGTGTGTGTGTTCATGGTATGCACATGTACTCTGCAAGAGCTTACTATGTCCAATTATCACTTGATCTAATCATTTTCTAAGAAAGTCCTCATTTTAAGAAAAACAAGGTTTAAAAAAATAACATGTATCAGTGTGTTCTCTCATCCATCATTTCTTCCTATTCCATGTATCATTTTTTCCTCATGCCATGTATCATTACACATCATGTAACTTTTATCATTGCTTATTTTTCTTAAATGCATTCAATAACCACCAGAGTGAAGTTTGATATTCTTTCTTTCTTTTTTTTTCTCAAAATGCATTCCCTTGATTCTTTTGGAGATAAACACAATGATGGATTTGAAACAGATCCGAAATTAGCTTATCAGTAATATTCCAAATTATAAGCGCCATTCAGAAATTGATGCCATTGGGGAGCTACAATTTTACCACATGGTCTCCGCATATATTCATTACAAAGGCATTTACATCCTCCTCTATCTTCTCTTCATGATATATTTTAGGATAAAAAGTTACAAAAGCAATGACAGTCATTCCTTTCTTATTTTTTTCAACCTGCTATATTAATCTTATTAGAACAATTTCCTTTTCTACATAACAAGAAGCTCTTCTTTCTTACCAAGGAACCAAATCTGGAAGGAATACCATTCTCATCATGTCTAAATAAAAGAGTCGTTCTTGTTCTTGTCCTGTTTCCCACACCTATTAAGAAGACTTTTGATTTTTCTGCATGTTCCCAAGGATGTCCTCTTGGTATTGCTGAATGTCATCTTAGGTAATTCAAAAACTCTCATTTTAATTACCTATGTCCATTATTCATTTCGCACAGTTTCCACAGAGGAGTGAAAAGAGACTTCTAAATGTTTCTATCTTAGCTGTTCCAAAGGACACCTTGTTTAATTAAAAGAAGTATTGTCAAAATTTACTCCCTAGGTGTTTGAAGGTATGTAGGTTTTGACAATTACCTGTCACATATTTACTTTAATGTAATGAAAACTATATAAAAAGAATTATATTGGTTTTAAATAAGATCAATTGAAATATATGTAATTAAATCACACCAACAGTGGGGTAGATCAAAAAGTAATCTAGTTATGTTGTAAGATTTATTTCTCCATTTATTTCTTTTATAATTACTACTTTTTTGGAAAGGAAATAATTCCTCATAGTTTAAGAACAAAATATACAGACATATAAGAATGTATATTCCCTCCCACAATGGTCTGTCATGACTCAGTTTTCAGCTCCACTCCCACTCTGTCTTAATTAATAGTTAATAATTTGTTAGTTAATAATTTCTTCTGTATTCCTCCAGAGTTTACTTAAGCATATACAATAAAATATGAATATATATTATCTTTTCTCTGTTCTACAAAGTAATAGCTTCTATTTCTTTTGATTTCCTTCATATCTATTATTATTTCCCCCCAAGCAAAATAATGTGAAATTGGTCTTTCTCCTTTTTTTTTTGTTTAGTTTATGTATGATTTATCTATATTGCAAACTTTTTTTTTTAAGATTTTATTTATTTGTCAGAGAGAGAGAGAGCACAAGCAGGGGGAAGCGGCAGGCAGAGGGAGAAGCAGGCTCTCCCGCGGAGGAAGGAGCCCGATGCAGGACTCCACCCCAGAACCTTGGGATCATGACCTAAGCCAAAAGCAGATGCCCAACCAACTGAGCCACCGAGGCATCCCTATATTGCAAATTTTTTAAGAACTAGCTTATTTATTCATTCCACTTTTCTGTTGTCTAACTCATTAAATTCTGTTCTACCTTTCCATTAATTTTGTTACCATGTAACAAATTACAACAAACTTAGCAGCTCACAGCAAAAATCATTTATTTCATACCTCTGTAGGTCAGAAATCCAGACAGACTCAGATACGTTCTCTGCTTAGAGTTTTACAGGCTGAAGTCAAGGGGTCCGCTGATCTGGACTGGGATGTTTTCTGGAGGCTCTGGGACAGAATCACCCTCTTAACCCCTTCAGGTTGCTAGCAGAATACAGTTCCTTGGTGTTGTAGGAGTGAGATCCTTGTTTGCTTGCATTTTATTGGCCAGAGGTCATTCTCAGCTCCGAGAGGAGGTCCATCCTGGGTAGTTCCCTCCTTCTTCAAAGGTAGTGACAGCACATCAAATTCTTTCTATGTCTTGACTCTCTGAATTCCCCTTCTGCTACCAGATAAAGGGAACTGTCTGCTTTTAACGATTTCCTGCAATTAGGATAGGTACACCCAGATAATCTCTCTTTTGATTAACCAGAAGTTAACTGATTAGTCTCCTAAATACATCTACAAAATATAGCAAAACAAAATCTTTTTACATGTAATATAATCAGAGCAAGAGCTCTCATTTTCATAGTCTCAGGGTTGGGGTGGAAAATCTTGGGAGGTCATTTTGGAATTCTTCCTGCCGTGATATTTATTACTTCTCTAATATTTTTTGTTTTGTTTTATTGTTATTTTCAAAAATTTTAGTTGAATGCTACATTCACTGTTTCCATTAATGTTTTCATCGATGTTAGTTTTTATGGCTGTGAGTTTTCCTCTGGAAGCACTTTTAGTAATATCACATCCATCTGAATATGTAATACACTCTTTCTAAATGTAATTATTTTATTTTATATGTTTTTTAAAGATTTACTTATTTATTTTAGAAAGAGGGAAAGTGCACATGCGAGCCAGGGGAGGAGCAGAGGCAGAAAGACAAGCAGACTCCGTGCTGACCACAGAGCCTGATGCAGGGCTCCATCTTACCACCCTGAGATCAGGACCTGAGCCAAAATCAAGAGTTGGATGCTTAACAACTGCACCACCCAGGTGCCCTTAATTCTTTTATTTTATATTTCTTTTTAACTCAAGAATTGTTACAGACTTTTAAATTTACAGGCTGAACAACTTTTTTTCATATTTTGTTAATAATTTCTAAGTTTGTTCTTTTGCTATGTATTGTGGCAAAAAAAAATGTTGTCAGTGTTATATCTACAGGTGGAAATTTGTTGATCATAGACTGTACCACAAATAAGACTGGAACAAATTTGAGGTAAAGACCTTCAAGGAGAGATAGCATGAAAGAGCTTGTTTCCCTGAGTTAGACACTGCATGCCATACAAATCTGTAAGAATTCAGATAAAAATTTTTAATGAATTCCTCAAGGCTAATATAAAAGTGGGCTACTGTAAGTACCAAATTGCTGGGAGATGCACATACGAGAATTTTCAACCACTAGAAAGTTTTTCTTCATGAACCCCAGTGTTGGGTAGGAGATCCATGAGGCATATTTGGGGCAGGGTAAGATATGGGAGGACGCCTACATTGGGTTTCAGGGTGGAAGGAAAACAAGAGCAGCTACAATAGTAGAAAAGGCATTAGCCCTGCCAAGATCCCACTCCCCTATCACATTTACAGAACAAAGCATTAATCTGATGGAGAGCATATCACACACAGAGAATGATCCACTGCATCTGCAGGTAGGGAACAGACAAAAGCTCTACTTACGGGGAGAGACAGAAATACATTGTAAGCCTAGACCATTAGAGGTCTCCTGTAGGGAAAAGGCAATATCATTTAGAAGACCCAGTCATTGGTATCACTGACATAGTATATGCTTGATGCTGAGGCTAAACCAGGACAACAGAGAATAACTCCCTTATGTCACAATAAAAGATGGGGTGGTTCCACTCTTCAGGCATAATGCTATCTGTCATAGTCTCTACTGCCCTACACAGTATGTCTAGCTCTCAATAAGAAGTTGAGAAACAGAAAAAGGGCGAAAAAACCAACATGCTCTCAAGAGACAAAAAAAATCATAAAGCCAGACTTGGATATGACAATGATATTGAAACTATCAAACAGGATTTATTTTTTTACTTTTTTATTTTTTTGTGTCTTCTTTTTGATTTTTAAAATTTAAATTCAATTAATTAACATATAATGTATTATTGTTTTCAGAGGTGAAGTTCAGTGATTCATCAGTCTTATATAATACCTTGTGCTCATTACATCACATGCCCTCCTTAATTTCCATCACCCAGTTACCCCATCCCCCCACCCTCTCCCTTCCAGCAACCCTCAGTTTGTTTCCCATGACTTAAGAGTCTCTTATGGTTTGTCTCCTTCTCTGATTTCATCTAACTTTATTTTTTCCTTTCTTCCCATATGATCCTGTTTTGTTTCTTAAATTCCACATATGAGTGAAATCATATGATAATTTTCTTTCTCTGACTGACTTATTTCACTTAGCATAATATCCTCTAGTTCCATCCAAGTTGTTGCAAATCGCAAGATTGCATTTTTTTGATGGCTGAGCAGTATTCCATTGCGTATATATACCACATCTTCTTTATTCATTCATCTGTTAATAGACATCTGGGCTCTTTCCATAGTTTGGCTGTTTTGGACATTGCTGCTATAAACATTGGGGCACAGGTGCCCTTTTGGATCACTACATTTCTATCTTTGGGGTAAATACCCAGTAGTGCAATTGCTGGGTCACAGGAGAGTTCTATTTTTTTGAGGAGCCTCCATACTGTTTTCCAGAGTGGCTGTACCAGCTTGCAATCCTACCAACAGTGTAGGAGGGTTCCCCTTTCTCCACATCCATTGTCAACATTTGTTGTTTCCTGACTTGTTAATTTTAGCCATTCTGACTGATGTGAGGTGGTATCTCATTGTGGTTTTGATTTGTATTTCCCTGATGCCGAGTGTTGTTGAGCACTTCTTCATATGTCTGTTGGCCATCTGAACGTCTACTTTAGAGAAATGTCTGTTCATGTCTTCTGCCCATTTCTTGATTGGATTATTTGCTTTTTGGGTGTTCAGTTTTATAAGTTCTTTATAGATTTTGGATACTAGCCTTTTACCTGATATGTCATTTGCAAGTATCTTCTACCATTCTGTGGGTTGTCTTTTGGTTTTGTCAACTGTTTCCTTTGCTGTGCAAAAACTTTTTATCTTGATGAAGTCCCAATAGTTCATCTTTGCTTTTGTTTCCCTCGCCTCTGGACACATGTCTAGCAAGAAGTTGTTGCAGCTGAGGTCAGAGAGGTTGCTGCCTGTGTTCTCCTCTAGAATTTTGATGGATTCCTGTCTCACATCTTGGTTTTCATCTATTTTGATTCTATTTTTGTGTATGGTGTAAGGAAATGGTCCAGTTTCATTCTTCTGCATGTGGCTGTCCAATTTTCCCAACACCATTTGTTGAAGAGACTGTCTTCTTTCCATTGGATTCCATTTCCTGATTTAACAAAGGTTATTTGACCATAAAGCTGAGAGTCCATTTCTGGGTTCTCTATTCTGTTCCATTGATCTATGTGTCTGTTTTTGTGCCAGTATCATATTGTCTTGATGATTATAGCTTTGTAATAGAGCTTGAATTCCAGAATTGTGATGCCACCAGTTTTGGTTTTCTTTTTCAATATTCCATTGGCTATTTGGGGTCTTTTCTGGTTCCATACAAATTTTGGGTTTGTTTGTTCCAGCTCTGTGAAAAAAGTTGTTGGTGTTTTGATAGGGATTGCGTTGAATGTGTAGATTGCTCTAGGTAGCATAGACATTTTCACAATATTTGTTCTTCCAATCCATGAGCATGGAACGTTTTTCCATTTCTTTGTGTCTTCCTCAATTTCTTTCATGAATGTTCTACAGTTTTCTGAGTACAGATCCTTTGCCTCTTTGGTTAGGTTTATTCCTAGGTATCTTATGGTTTTGGGTGTAACTGTAAATGTGATTGACTCCTTAATTCCCCTTTCTTCTGTCTCATTGTTAATGTATAGAAATGCAACTGATTGCTGCCACTTTGCTGAATTCCTGTATGAGTTCTAGCAATTTTGGGGTGGAGTTTCTTGGGTTTTCCACATAGAGTATCATGTCATCTGCAAAAAGTAGGAGTTCTAGCCAACAGAATTTAAAACAACTATGATCAATATGTTTAAGTCTTGAGTGGAAAGGTGAACAAAATGCATTATTAGATAAGTAACTTCAACAGAGAGTTGAAACTTTAAGAGATAACTTAATGGAAATTGTTAGACACGACAAACACTATAGAAGAAGAATGCTTTCAAAAGGCTAATAAATAGATTTGGAACGGCTGAGAAAAGTATCCATGAACATGAAAAAAGGTTAAAAAGTGAGCAAAAAGAAACACAGGGGAAAAAAGGTAAAAAAAAAAAAGGAACAGACTATTCAAGAACTGTGGGATAATATGAAATGATTTAAAATAAGCATAAGTGGCATTTCCATAGAAGAAGAAAGAGAGAATGATGAAGATATGTTTAAGTGATAGTGTTCAAATTTTTTTTTAATTTAATGAAATACATAAAACCACTGATCAAAGACATCCAGAGAACCTCAAGTGAAATAAATAGCAGAACAAAAAAAATAATAACAAAAACAGAAACACATAAGCATATCGCACTGAAGCTGCCCAAAACCAAAAACATAGAGATATTTCTTGAAGGTAGCTAGATTAAAAAACAAAAAATACATCCCCATACAAAGGAACAAGAAAAACCATTACAACAGACCTTTAACATGCAAAGCAAAAGGAAGATGGAATTATATCATTAAAGTCTGAAAGAATATAACTGTCAACCCAGAACTCAGTAGCTACAGAAGTCATCTTTCTTAAAAAAGAGAAAATTAAGAAATTTTCAGAAACACAAAAATAAATGATTTTGTTGTCAGCAGACCAGCAAACAAGAAATATTTAAGGAGCATTTCAGGCAGAAAAAAATATGACACTAGTTATAAACTTGGATCTAAGTGAACAAATTAAGAAATTGAAAGTAACAATATAACAGTATAGGTCAGTTATAGCTCAATGTAACTAACTTAGAAAAAAAAAATCCATGGGAGCAGGACCCTGGCACCTGAACTAATAATAAAAAAAAAAAAGGTAACAGAAATGGCATAATAAAGGTAAATATATGAATGTCATCCCCCCCCCATTTCTAATTACTCTAAAAGATAACTGGCTGTCTAAAGCAAAAGAGTAGCAAGGAATTGATTTTTATAGCAAACATGAAACTACATTGCATGATATTAGCCAAAAAGATGAAAGGAATGGATGGGAAGTATGTATCTGTAAGATCCTCAACCACACATAAAGCAGAATAATATTCTTTAAAAGCAGGCAGATTAATTAATTAAACATATATTGCAAAACCCTAATTTTTTAAAAAGAGGTATACATATCAATGTTGTACATTAAATAAAACCCCCAAATAGTCAACTAAATATAAAAGAAGGCAGGAAAGGAGAAAAACAAGTAATAAATGAAAAGTAATAGACAACAGTTAGCAAAATGATAGCTATTAATTCAACCACATGGATAATTATATGAAATATAAAGGAGCTATAAATGATCTACACAAACCCATTAAAAGATAAAGATTATCAGATTAAATAAAAAAAGCATGACTCAACTATGAGCTGTCTACACAAAATTGACTTTGAAAGTAAGACAAATAGGTTAAATATAAAAGGATGGGAAATAATTATATCATGCAAACACTAGTCAAGCTAGAGTGGCTATATTACTATTAGATAATATCATTATTACATAATGATAAGCAGATTAATTCATCAAGAAGAGATAATAATCCTAAACATATATCCATCTATAGCAATTCTTCAAAATATATGAAGCAAAAACTGATGGAACTCAAAGCAGACATAAACAGATCTACACTTACAGCTGGAGACTTCAACACTCCTCTCTCAGGAATTGATAGATTAAGAAGACAGAAAATTAGTAAAAATATAAAAGACCAGCAAAACATTATCAACCAATTGACCTAACTGACATTTACAAAACATACCACAGGCTATACATTACTTTCTTTTTTTTTTTTTTTAAAGATTTTATTTATTTATTTATTTGAGAGAGCGAGAATGAGAGAGAGAGAGAGAGGGGCACATGAGGGGGGAGGGTCAGAGGGAGAAGCAGACTCCCTGTTGAGCAGGAAGCCCGATGCGAGACTCGATCCCGGTACTCCAGGATCATGACCTGAGCCAAAGGCAGTCGCTTAACCAACTGAGCCACCCAGGTGCCCTATACATTACTTTCTCGTACAAAAGGAACATTCACCAAGACAGAGCATATCACAGGCCACAAAACAACTCTTAACAAATCTTAAAAAATTAAAATTATGCACATATTAAGATGTCAAATTTCCCACAACCAATCTACAAATTCAATAGAATTATAATAAAAATTCCAGCAGGTATTCCTCAGAAACTGGAAACCAATATTAAAATTTATGTGAAAGACAAAAGAACCAATATGGTTTCAAACTAGAAGAACAAAGTGGAAGGATTCATATTACCTAATTTAAGAATTTATTATAAAGCTACAGTAAGCAAGACAGTGTGGTCCTGAAAAGGATATACCTATAGATAAATAGAAGAGAATAGGGAATACAGAAATATACTCAAACATATAAAGTCAATTGATTTTCAACAGATGTGCAGATATAGTTCAACAAAGACACAAAAATATTGGCTATCCATATGCATAAAAAAACTTCAATCAATAATGCACTCTTTATATAATATAATAAATAACTCAGATTGGATTGTGCACCTAACTCTAAAACCTACAATTATGAAACTTCTTGGAGATAAATAGGATAATGCCTATGCAACCTTGAGTTAAACAAAGATTTTTGTTTGACCACACAAAAACCCACGATTCTTTATAAAGAAAAAAATTGATAAAATGACCTCCTTAAAAGTAGTAACTTCTATTCTTAAAAAAGACAAACCACAGATTGGGAAAAAATATTGGCAAATTATTTTTTTTTTTTGATAAGAGACTTGTATTCATACTCTATTAAGTACTCTAAAATCTCAGTAAAGAAATAACCCAATTTAAAAAGTGGACAAATGACTTGAACAAACACTTAAAAGAGGTATACAGATGGCAAATGAACATGAAAAGATGATCAGTATCATTAGGAATTGGGGAAATGCAAACTATAACAAAAATGGAATATTACTGCACACATACTAGAGTGACTTAAAATAAAACAAAAGCAAACAAATAAATCTGACAGCACCAAGTGTTGATGAGGGTGTAGAGCTACTGAAACTCTCATTCATTTCTGGTGACAATGCAAAAGGGTTCAGACACTTTGGGAAAAAAGTGTAGCATTTCTTATAAAAATATATCATATGACCCAGAAATTTCACTTGTAGTTATTTATTTAAATGAAATAAAAAAATGGGTTCAAACACAAACCTGTACATGAGTGTTTTATAGCAGTTTTATTGTTATTGCCAATAACTGGAAACAAATCAAAGTTCCCTAAGTTAGGAAAATGAATAAATTATTCTAAACTGGGATAGAATCATATAAAGGAGTGCTATTCAGCAATAAAAAAGAATTTGTCATTGACATACAAAATAACATGGATGGATCTCAAATGGTTTATGCTAAATGAAAATAGCCAGATTCAAAACGCTACACACTATATGATTCCATTTAATGACATTCTGGAAAAAGCACAGCTTATAGGGACAGAAAACATCAGTGGCTTTCAAGGACTGGAGTTGGAAGGAATGGTTACTACAAAAGGTGGATTGTGTGTGTATGTGTGTATGTGTGTTCGTGTGTGTGTGTGTGTGTGTGTGTGTGTGTGTGTGTGTGTTGGAACTGTTCCATATTTTGATATAGTGCTCTTTACACAACTGCATGCATTTGCCAAAAATGCAGAATTGAGTGAAAAAATGATACTTTTTCTCTATGCAAATTATATCCTAACAAACAATGGAAAAAATATTCCAGTTATTACACAAGAGACAATTAGGAAATTTCCTCTATTTCTACCTTCTTTCTTCACTGTCCTCCCAATTTGTATAAAAGGTGTTATTATTGCTAAATTATTATCAGTTAGGTACTATTTACATTAATTCTGCTAGTATTCTCCAAATTTGTTTTTAATACTAGTTCTTCATTTAAATATATTCAATTTCACTATTCATTTGCTATATAGTACTTCCAGTTATAGAATTTCTTGGTTGGTTGAAATGTGAACTCCAGTAATTTTCTCAAGAACAGGTTACAAAAACAGTATTACCTGATGTCTTTCATACTAAAAACTGTAGCGTTGTACTATTTCTGATGTCTGTCCTTTGTTAGTATGTGTTGCCGCTATTTCCTGCCATTTTTCTTACAGTGTCTTTGTATCAATTTTTGCCAGTTACCATTTGTCTTTTACTAATTCTTACTGAATGATTTGAATTTTCCTAGACTGGTTATTTGGAGTTCATTCTTGTGGAAGAAAAGGAGGCAGGGTAGCCTTCCAGGGTTTGTAACCCAGAGGTTCTCTTCTCTGCTGTCCAGAGATAGACAGCTACTAACAAATATGGCTCTACTGTATGATTCCTGATGTCTCTCTTTCTTCAATCCAAACCAACTCTAGGAGGATTTTTGTTACAAACTCTGCTCACACTAGTTTCTTTTCTTTTTATTTCAAGCAAGGAACATGGCTAGAAGTTCAGATGAGTCCTTAACCTTGAGAAGCAGAGTTTTACCAGTACATTCTGAAATCTTCCACCACTGTTCCCTTTTGCTATTTTCTAAGCTTCTTTATTTCTAATATTCCCACATGCATTTAGTTTGTTAGATGCTTTTAGGAAACTTATGTGCTTTTAGAAGTCAGTAGATTGTGTATTTCCTAGGTTCTCTGAAAATGAATGTTACATAGTTTCACTGTTGTTTGTGTATAATTCCCAGGAGGAAAGCTGATTTACAATCATACTAGTCATACAGTTTTAGTCTAGTGAAGTTGATATACATTTTCGGATGTGGAAGGCCAAACCTCTAAGATGCTTTGGTTCCATTGTACCATTATTAACAGTCCCATATCCCCTCAAGACATCATCCACTCTTCAAATTTGATCACAAGAAAAACTATGAATATTAAACAACAGCTTTTAGTTGAAGCAAAACTAAAACAATCTAAAGGAGGAAATTTCTTTTTGAGATTTTCTGTTATAATGTCTTGGAGGAAAACATTTTCTCTTCTTTTCTTTCTGTCATTGCTTTCTTCTTTCAATCAAAAATTAGGTTTGCAGAACAATTTTTCTTACCTCCAATTTCTTGGATTATTAATATGCTCTTTTTCTAGTCTATGGATTATTTATCTATTGCTGGTTTTCCCTTCTCTAAGTTAGAATGCTTAATGCAGTTCTAGCAGGAAAATGCTTACCTTTCTCTCAACCTTCTGGTCTCCTTAGAGGATTTGGTACAACATTGGGAAATGTGATTGGCAATATCTATTCTCAGGGACCTGCCTCTCTTTTGAAACAAACAATGGGTTAGGCAGTCCTCTGAAGTGTACAGGCACTGCTCCAGGCTATTATTTGGAATAATCTGCTCTGGCGCAAGAACACTCACACAAGGTGTTGAATGTCTTAAAATATGTGGTGCTACATGAGTGCCTACAGCACCTCAGGGTAAAAACTGAGCCCAGTATAAGAATGAATGATGGAGCCTTTGTGTTTTTCTCAATGTTCAGGCAGGTGTGTTGGCATTTACACATGCCTATGTGATGTAGCATTCAGACGGAGATAAAACTCTTTGATGATTATACATTTCTACTGTACAAAGAATTCATCACCTTGCTAAGACAGTTTGCTTCTAATTGTTATGTTGTTTCTTCCTTTTTCACATTATCTTGTTTTATGGGAGAGGTGATTTTTACAAAGCTACATTTGCTTTACATTTAATTTTGCAAATATGCAACCAAATCAAAGGAAACTGCAGCGTGCTCTCAGGTTTAAAGTGAAAATACACATTGGTGCCTAAAGAAGAAAACCGACAAGATTCACTTTGGAGGAGAATCCAATGTCAATGTATTCTTGGACTGAGTAATTTTCATAACTAGATTATATTATTAAATTGAAGGAGTTTGCAAGATTTTCTGATGAAAAATATGATTAAATATGCATGTGGGAAGTTGGGGGAAGTTGGTGCATGAAGTGGAGGAAGAAGTAAATATGTATGCAGGAAAGAGGTAAGATAATCACACTCAAATGAAACATGAAAAGAAACAAGGAAGTCCTTTTATACTAAAGACCATACTTTCAGCAAATTGCAACTTATCAATGCAGACATAAATTCAGCAAAGCTGACTGCACATTTATAACATAAAAGACTGAAACTGATGTTGGAGTGTATCAGAAAGAAAGAAAGAAAGAAAGAAAGAAAGAAAGAAAGAAAGGGAAAGAAAGAAAGAGAGAGAGAAAAGAAAGGAAGGAAGGAAGGAAGAAAGAAAGAAAGGTAGATAGATATTGTTCCATCCTTGAGAAATGCCAAACTAATGAATGAGAATTACATAAATAACCGAACATATACAAGTGGGAACAATGTTTTTAAGGAACAAAAGTGAAAGGATGCTTTATTTGTGCCATTAGTATCACAGAATGTTTCTAGAATGTGAGATTTGACTGGAGTATTTAAAAGATCTGACCTGCCTACTTTTTAATTCCTACTTTTAGCTATTTCTCCCCAGATACTTTCCACTCCAGTTCTTCTGGACTTGTTTCTGTGTCTATGTTCCCTCTTACTTCAGAGGTTATTTTACACAAGGTAGGTCATCTGCTTAGTGGAATATTACTTCTCTACTCTTTTACCTTACACCACAGTCTTTGTGAGGATGATTTAGTTTATACATATTTAAAATAGTATTTAGATTCAGAGCAGTATTTGGCATATAGGAATAACTCAATGTTCCCTATTATTACTAACAATATTAAAATCAGTGTTCAATTTATTTCAGTGTCATAGTCATATTTACTCTCAATGGATATATGTATCCAAATTCCTAAGAAGAGGTAAGGGAGAGGGCAATGCTAGGCGCAGCTGGATTGATAGGCAGGAGGCAAATTTTAAAAAGAAACTTATAAAGCAGGTATAAACAAGAAAATCATAGTCGTTAAGGGCTGTAGCTTAGATTCCCTGTAATAGGTTTTAAAGGCATAGTTATATCACACTACTGGGCTATGATTGATATTTATTTTAGAAATTCAAATTACGTTAAACTCTGGTCCAGGAGGCCAGATTATGGATAGTCCAATTAAGAAATGCTTTCTTCCCAGTGATAAAAATAAAAACAGTTTAGCAATAAAGAATATTAATTTCAGTTACCTGGGAACTTGTCCTTATGTGTCTTTCTTCATTCCCCCCAAACAGAAAATATATTGCTATCTTTATTAACTAGCTTATTGCCTAATGTAAAGCTAGAACAGTTGTAGCTCAAACACACAGAAGTTTCAACTGAAGAGACTGAATTAAAAAGACCTTGATCTGCTATTTAAATTTTTCAAGCTTTGAAGTATACATATGCCATGAGAAGAAATTAATGTGAAACGTTGATAACACGGATTTGAAATATTAAAAATAATAATGAAATAATAGTAAATGATTTTTCATAATTTCTTAGAGCATAGGGATGAACAGGTTATCACACAACTTATTTAAGTAGTCATGTTTTTACTATGCCTCAGTAAATAGGAAATGTAAAAAAATATGTCAGACAGAAAAATAGCTTATGCTTGATTATCGTACTTAACTAATTTTGTTTTTATTTTATTTATTTATTTTTGTATTAACAATTCAGTTAATTTATAAAACTTTGGGAAGGAGATAAGGTTGCATTTGAAATGCAAAGGTGTTATTTTTTAAAGGCAGAGCACTAAATTATCACATTGCCCTGCCAATAGTTTGGCCAGCAGAGTATTCAACAATTTATTTTCACAAACATTTAAAAGTAACACAGTATTTGTTTACTTCATTAGCAAATGTTTAAGTCCTTAGGATTAGCAGATCCTGTGCTAGGTGCTGAGGATTCAGGATTGATAGAACGCTATCTACTTTCAGTATACTTAAAATGCAGTGGCACTAAAAACTATGACATAATGAAATCAGAATGGAAGTAGTTTGTTTCTGGAGACAGAAACAAAGAGACAGAGAGAGGGAGGGGGAGAGAGAGAGGTTTAGGAATACAGAGGAAGGAGCTGTTAATTCAGCCTCAGGTTGGGAAAAGCTCTACTTAAAGTTGAAATTTGCACAAATCCTTTGGCAGGATTTTGCCAAATTAGGTACAGAAGTGTAATTTGGGCACAGAAAACAGCAGGAGAAAAAACATGGAGGCAATAAAAGAATAGATTTTTGTGTGCTCCAATATAATTCCTAGGCAAATAAACAGCCCAGTGTGACTAAAATGTGTACTGGCTGGGGTAGAAAGAAGGAAGAGGTTTAAGCACAGATTTTAAGGACATTGGACGACTTAATGAGTCTGTGGCAAACAGACTCTAAGACTGCCTTCTGGTATCCATGCCCTTGTGAAATCCCTTCCCCTTGAGTGTAAACAGGGCCTAGGACTTGCATCTAACCAATAGGATTTGACAACGGTGATGGGATGCATATGATTATGTTACATAAGATTGTAATGTCCATCTTTTCAGAAGATTCCCTTGCTGGCTTTGAGGAAACAAGTGGTCATGTTGAGAACTGAGGCAGCCCCTAGCCAGTAATCAACCAGGAACTGAGAATGACATCTGGCCAACAGCCAACAGAAACTGAATGATACCAATAGCCAGGTGAGCCTGGAAATAGAGCTCTCCCCGTTCAAGGTTCAAACCTTGAGAGAGCAGCCCCAGCCCACCCCTTGACTGCAGCCTTATGAGACAACGTTGAATCAAGGACACAGCTAATCTGTCTCAGAAACAGTTACATAATAAATGTGTGTTGTTTTAAGGCAGTAAGTTTGTGGCAACATAGTTAGGCAGCTATGGATAAGTAACAGTGAAGAATTTGAAGCTTATCTTAAAAGTAATGGCAAGCCAACCTTTAAGGATTTCAAACAAGTGACTTGACAATTCTATTTTAGAAAAGAAAATCTAGGAAGCAGTGAGGAGAATAAAGAGGATGGGGAAAAACAATGGGTAAAACACAAGGTGGAGATTACTGCAACAGTCTGGGTGAGAGGTTAAGAAGTTATTATACATATATACATATATATTTAATTAATAGACTTTATTTTTTAGAGTGGTTTTAAGTTCACAGTAAAATTGAATGGAAACTATAGAGATTTCCCATAAATGCTCTACCTACACACATACATGCCACCCC
Source organism: Callorhinus ursinus (assembly GCF_003265705.2). Lineage (NCBI taxonomy): Eukaryota > Metazoa > Chordata > Mammalia > Carnivora > Otariidae > Callorhinus > Callorhinus ursinus. The sequence goes on along the minus strand of NW_027397071.1, from coordinate 32,410,870 downwards.
CCACTATCACCATCCCCCACCAGAGTAATACATTTCTTACAACTGAGGACCCACATAATCATAATCACTCAGAATCCATAGTTATCATTAGGGTTCCCTCTTGGTGTTATACATTCCATGGGTTTGGGGAAATGTATAATGACATGTATCCGCCGTTACAGTTTGGAAGAGTGGCAGAATATGCCATCCCAAACTATGCCACGTTGACATGAGGATTATTTTAAGTTAAAGACACTTGAAACACAGCAGATGTAAAGGAAAGATATTCTAATCTCCCTTTTCTTCTTGAAAATAAGAGATTCAAATTCCCATGTGAAAGATGGCCTCCCTGTACTAGGAGAAAAGAAACCATCTTCGACCAGGTAATCAAAGCCAAAAGAATTCTGTAAAAACAAACCTTGTTAAAACAAGCATTATCTCCCTTAGCTTTCCCATGTTGTTGAGTTACTATTCCATAATTGCCTCTCCTTATATAAGATGTATATAAAGGTAAAGTTCTGCCTCCCCTACTATAACGTAAGAGTAGCTTTACTGCCCTAAAAATCCTCTGTGCTCCACCTATTCATCCCTCCCTCCCCTTTAACTCTTGACAACCACTGATGTTTTTGCTATCTCCATAGTTTTGCCTTTTGCAGAATGTCATATAGTTGGTGGACATTCTTTTGAAAGATAAAAAAATATATATATTTTTTCCGTTCTCTAAATTTCCCCAGACTGTGCTTTCCACTACAACTCTGCTCACACTGGTGACATAAAATCTACATGTCTCCTTGTCTCACCAGCCAGACTAGTACGACCATCATCCGTTGCCTCTTTTCTCATTTTAATTTTAGTATCTCGGAGCCCTGTCCTTTCCAAGGATCTCGCACTCGAGAAAATGAAAACCAGCACAATTAGTAATGGAACCCTCCTGTGAATGTGGAAGAAACAGCAACAATGTCTCCAACAGCACTGGCAAGAACAGAAAACAAACTATGTTTCCAATGGGACACGCCCAAGATCACAAGGAAATTGCTTGAGTGACTGGGGCTCTCTCACTGATAACAGCCCCGGCTAGTTCTGCTCGTCCCACCTCCGGAACAGATGACCCGGGTGCCCAATTACTGACCAGCCCATCCTCTTGACGGAACCTCCAGAGCAGGTTGCATTTCCCAAATCCCTCGTTAAATCATCCAGCAAAATCCTAAACCCTCTTAAAACCCCTCGCTGCTCCACTCCTCTCAAGGAATTTCCCTCCCCTGTGTTTTCTCTTGCTGCTGCAAGTTAAGGGCCCTACCTGTTCTTCTACCTGGTGTCCGGTGCGTCCCTTGTGGTCTCTGGTCGGTGGACCCCAGCACCCCTGTGAAGTAGGGGCAGGCGTCGGAGGGCGAGGGGCAGGTGCTCGGATGAGACCCGTGCTGCGCCTGCGCTCTCGAGCTCCTCCCCTGTGCCGCAGCCTTGCGTGCCCTGCGCCCTCAGGGTCTCCACCCTGCTGCCCTCTCTTGTTCTTTTCTGGTGGTTTCTTTTCCCGCCCTCGGAGGTCAACGGGAGTTCACTTTCTCCATCCCAAGGGCAGCTCTTCCTGGCAGGCTCCTGCGGCAGCACCTTTGAGGGCCTCGTGACTCCGTTTCTCCTGCCGTCCTCAGTTTCTCCTTCTCCGCGCGCAGCCCAGGCGTGGAGGAGTCTGTCGTGCATCCGGAAGGTAGAAGTAGCCTTGCAGTTTCACCGAATGGCCTCCTCTGATGGGTAAGCTGGACTGTTCAGTCCCAGCCTTTGGGCCGTCCTTTGTGATTTCTGCCAGGAGCCCTCTCTCTTTCCATCGAGTTCGGCCCCTTGGTGACGTCTTAATTAGCAGTTGAATTTGTACATGTGGGAAACTTAATTTGCCAGATTCAGCGTTGGCCCTTTGGAGATCCCTGGTCGTGGCAAATTAGGGGATATGACTGAGTATATCTTACTGGGCCCTAAACACTCTAGGATGGCTAAGAAGGATTTTTGAATATTCTGTTGGAGTGCTCATCTGACCAGCACATGGTAAACTTCGAGTTTTTATGACCTAACTCTGTGCTTAAGCCAACTCGATTTTCACTGCTTTTTGTGCAGTCCAAAACACCACCTTATAAAAGTATAGCAGTGAATTTTGTATTAATTTTGTATTCCACCTGTGAGACTGTGAGTGTCTTGCCAGGAGGAACTAGCCTTGCTCATCTCTGGATAACTAGCCCTTAGTACAGAAGTCAACACAGAATGGACTTTGTTGGGCTGTCGAGGAAGCTACTTTTCAAAAGCGCTTAAGATTGAATATCCAGCAAATTTACTAATAAGTGTGTTCCTTATACTAGGCAATTAAAATATTATTTCAGATTATACCTTCATAGAGGCTGAGATTTTCTAATTGGCTGAATTGCTAAAGGAGGGGGGCTGGCTATGATTTGACTGATTATATAATATCTTTAAAGATGTGTCCACTTTCCCACAAAAGATAGTTCCTTGCAAAAGAAATTTAATTCTGTCTAGCAGATACAGATCCTAAATGATTGGTCTGGGACACGGGCAACAGTGTTAGGTTCCTTTCTCTATATCTCTGGGTTCTTTAATAACATCAGTAGTTTCAAGGAGTTGATCCTCCTAACTACCTTAGAACTCAAATGTGCATCATCAACAAATATTTGCTAAAGGAATGAATAGTATTGAATGATGGCTTTTCCCCCACCTTCACCTATTAAAATCTATATTTGGTGCACCCCAAAGCAATAAATTATAAGACTGATGAAGTATTTTGTCAACATAATATAATGTTTGCCATGCTGTCATATCATAATATAATATGCTTCGGACAGACACTGTTGATTCTTGGTGTATATTAATTCATTTACTGCTCAGCAGTCCTGGAGGTGGGCACTACTCTTATCCTCATTTAAAGATGAGGAAGACTAAGGCACAGAAAGATTGAACAACTTTTTCCAGGTCGGATGGTTAAGTTTGGTAGTTTGGCTCCAGCATGCATGCATATTACTATTACTCTGTTACCACTCTTCCTGTGCTATATATGAGATGTCTATGAAATAATGTAAAGATGTCCCCAGTTGTGAGACCTTAAGAGAAGACCTTACCTTAAATAAAGGAGGAAAGAAGTTGTACTGAATATTCTGAATGATTTGGAACATTTTTAGAACACAACTCATGTCTTACCTCAACGACATCTGTGATTGCACCTATTTTAGCTTACCTGTAAACAACTGTAATTCTTTTTCCTCATTATAAAGTCCTCAACTGTATAAATTGAGGATTTTTCTCCGTCTTTGTAGGAAATCTGGATGAATAAAGCTGTAGACTTTTTCAAATAAGATACTTACCTTAGGTAGGAGCAATTTAAACTGTCCTTTGGAAGGTTTATAGCAATTTAAATGAAGTGCTCTCTGGTATTATCCATGAAATCACTTTCTTTATACATTAGTGGACTTAATTTAGGGTTGTCATGACATTCATTGAAAGAAAATAAAATCGAACCTATCCTTAGTTGTGAAAACGACATCAGTAAGAAACCAAAGCCACTGCCAAAAAAATAACAACCTTCTACTAAACATGTAAACCACTCCTTCAAAGAGTATCTGTATCCTTGTTTTTTCATGGAATTGTAAGTTTCATAACTTCTGGGAGGAATTCAGTAGTCAACCACTCTACATAGCATTAGTATGCTAGGACATCAAAGGGAAAATGGATAAATATCGGGCTTTATTTCCAACCGGAAAATTATTGTGCACAACTATTCATAGTTCAAACATTTTCAAAAGCAATATTTAATATTTAAAGAAAAATGCTAGTCAAGGTACTGCAGGTTTTCTCATGCATTATTTACCTTTAGGAAACATGAAGAACTAGATTATAAAAAATATGAAAATGGAAAAAGACTCCCTACCTCAAAAAAGGTTTTGTTTTGATAATGTCCTAGTAGATGATAAGATGCTGAAATGCAGAGAATAATGTTTCAAAATAAGTCTTCATTATAATCTAAATAAATGGAGTTTCATGTAAGTCTTATGCCTCAGCATAGTTAAATATAGTCTTGGCACTTAAACTCAGCATTGAGGTCAGAATCTAACTTACAAAATGTAGCCTTGCATTGTGAGGTGGCAAATTATGGCCATTTTCTGAGGTAATTCAAAGCAATGGAACCACTTTCTCTTTTGTTTTTCAGGAAAGTAGTAAACAGCAAATGAAGTCTATGTTTCATATGGGTCAATGATAGAACTGCAAATGAACCCAGGGCTCAGAATGAATTCTAGAAGGAACATTGTTTATATTACTCACAATGATTATAAAACCCAATTTTTACTGTTGAAACACTTTTGCATTGTAAGTCTGCAAAATGGTATTTACTAAACCCAATTGGCAATAGAGTCTTAAAATGGAGTCAAAAGCTATACAAACAATTACATAAAGTAAGAAGATAGGTAATTTATGTTCCTAAGCATCTCATTTATATAACTTACTCATCATACTCCAGATCCACCACTTCTGCTTTGCTTGAGATTATAATCTTTTTAACTCACCATTTTTGCTCCCTGCATTTTCATTAACACGTCATTAACTCTGGAATCTAACTTGAAATCCATCTTTGTTCTTCCCTCCCAAACTCATAAAGGCTATAGTAAACCTGGGCCATTCTCTTTGTCTCTGCCTCTCTCTTTCTGTTTCTCAAAAGAAACACTTAAAGCTGCTGTTTCTGGAATTAGCATCAAACACTTTCTCTCTCCTCCCCTGTCAGGGACCTACATGATAGGACATCCTATGAAAATATGCTGTGAATGTTTTATGAGTGTGCTTTTACTTAACCAGGAAGTCTGGAAGGAGGAGAATGACCTAACCTGCCACATTTTCTTTATGGGAACATCTTCCTTGTGATCTATGGCTTCATGAAGTAGGCATAGAGTTTCAAAGTTGCCCTTGAATCCTGGGTCAAGAAATGCCACCAACATATATTCTTTCCTGTCACACATTTCAATGAACTTGTAGTTTCCCAAGCCAATGTCATTACTTTAAATTTGATTTGTGAGCATTCCACAAGAAGGTACATATGCCCATATGATAAACAGAAGAACCTGACTTCGATTTTCATTATTATATTTGAATTCCTGAGTGAACGCTTCAAATGGCCCATGTTGATCTGTATCTTCTTTCTTCCATTCCTCCCTCTCTCCCTCCTTTCCTCCCTTCCTTCTTTCCTTTCTCGTTTTCATTATTTCTTTCAGATGATGAAGACAAGAAGAAAAATGACTAGAGAAGCTAGTTAGAAATGATCCTGAAACTTTGATATAAGAACAAAAACAAAAACAAATGCTCCCCCTCCAAACACCCATTTTTCTCTTGAGAACCTCTGGGGAACTAGTTAAAACGGTTGCTAGGCAGCCTGTTCTTCATCTCACGATGGGTTAGAACTATATTCATGTTTACCGAGATACTCTGGCAAAATTCTAAAATGACTGGCCTTTTATTTTATAGCTCCAACTTAATTAATAGCTAATATTTTAGGCATATTTATAGTAATTGAATATATGGAAATATATTCTATGAGTTAGATATGCTTCTAGAATTCCATCACCTTTTTAGCAAGTTGTTTTTTATTTTTTTAATCTCCATATTTTACTGCCTTGGAGTTTTCTTGGAAATTGTATACACCAATCTGCTCACGAAATATCTGGTCTATTTTATCATTCTACAAAAAGAGCTATATTTTCCACCACTTCCTTTGAGAGACTGTACCTGAATCTATTAGCAATGAGATTGTCAAAGAAATTATATTAAGAGCTAGAAAGATAGATAAATGGTATACTATACATTCATGCACACACATACACATACATAATTGTGTATGTGTATGAGCACATACACTAATTTTTACAAAAATGCATGCACATATATGACTTGTTCTATTTATTTCTGGTTATAACTGCATTAACTATGATAAAAATATCTTCTCTTTATAGTCTAGAGATCTATATTTTTTTTCTTTTTCCATTTGGGGGAGATATAAAGTACTTTTAAGATTTCTTCATTTATTTCTATGTTGTGTTATTTATTTTTATTGCTTTTCCCTTGAATATTTATTTTAGATATTCAGGTAAGTGAAATAGCCCACATATAGTCTCCATAAGAAATGGGGAGCCAAGGGAGTGATACAGATTGTTATCTAAGTCATGCTACTGAAGGAATATCATATTTCTGGCCTAGGTTCTTCTATATCGTTGCCATTGGTCTCCTTTTCCTTCGTGACTCATTGTGAATTCATCTGTAACACTCTGTCATCTATTAGTCTTTCAGTTCTTACTATGTTCCAAAGCTAGTGCATTGATTCAATCCCATATTCCCAGGCCAGGGTTTCTTAACCTGTAGTGAATGCACTGGCCCAATATATCTGCCCCAACTTTTTATTTCCTGGTCTTTTTTTCAGTTGTGCTTTGTTTTATTTATGTATTTATGTATTTATTTTATTTTCTGAGAATAGGGACCGTGTATTCCATCAGATTTTTAAAGGGACTCTAAAAATACTAAGAAAGTAAGAAATTCATCCAAGATAACAATTAAGATCTTTATAATAACCCTGAGTGGTGGTAGGCACACCTCCATTTTCTCCTGATGCTTGTTTCATTTTTATTTTATTTTAATTAAATTTAATTTTATATTTTTTGGTTTTCCCAAGGAGTTTATTTGGTCAGACCTGGGGACAGGGAGGCTCTACATCTAAAGGAAGGTGTTGGGTCTCTTGGTAGTGAAGTGTGGCTTGTGCTGGTGACACAGGACCCAGTGGGGCAGTGGGAACTTGATCTTGGAGTTGGAACTGCCTAACTGCCTGGGCAGCACTTTCTGGCTGCAGTCTCCTCCACCTTCATGATTTGGATCTAGTGGGCCTGGGTGTGTGGTGCTGGGCACCCATGTCTCGAGAGCGCTGGGTGACAGCGCCCCCAGTGGTCTAGTTCCGTTACTCCCAGTACGTATTGTGGGTGCTGCTTTGGGGTCATAGAGCAGCCAGATGCCGAAGTTCTTCACCGCAAGGGGGATTTTTTGAACACCTATCCAAAGTAAACAATTTCCCCTGAAGACTTCCTCATCTTTTCCAGGTGAGACACAAGGTACCAGAAACAGGACTTGGTGACAACATGATTAGGTGCGAAGATTTGCACGTGACCCGGGGTGGAGTGTGGCACTTGGGGTGAGGGGCAGGCAGCACCCCACCACTTTGTACTCTCGCAGTGTCCCCAGGGCCTTCATGGCACCCTCTCTGCTCTTGCTGCCACCTAAGAAAGGTAGTTGTCATTTTAACTGAGCTTACTTAGTCTCTCCATTAATGCTAGTAAGAAAGATCTTGAAGATTCTGAATCCCTAGAGAACAAAGTACTTAATAAAAGGGGGTGGCCAGTGGATGTGGAGGGTCTTCTCAGCAGTCCTAACAAACTGTGTGACATTGGATGAGTCATTTAATCTTGATGTTCCTCAGTTACTTTGTCTTGAAATGATAATGCTAGTAGTTTCTTTACTTCCTTTGTAGGATTGCTATGAGGATAAAATCGAGTAACTGAAAAGCTAAAACATGTATATGCAATTCATGTATCTACAGATATAGATATAGATATGGATGTATATGAAACTTTTGAGCCCAGAGTGTAAATAAGGCAAGTATTTGCTTTGCACTGTAGCAGTTCATCAACAAATTTATTGGCCAACATTCTGATATTGAATATTCATATACAGTATAATAGCTCCATTTAATCTGAGGGGAGAATATTTAAGCCTTCCCAACACAGGACTTCCCCTTCTGTTCTTTTTTTTTTTTTTAAAGATTTATTTATTTATTTGACAGAGAGAGACACAGCAAGAGAGGGAACACAAGCAGGGGGAGCGGGAGAGGGAGAAGCAGCTCCCTGCTGAGCAGGGAGCCTGATGGGGGCTCTATCCTAGGACCCTGGGATCATGACGCGAGCCAAAGGCATACACTTAATGACTGAGCCACCCAGGTGCCCCTTCCCCTTCTGTTCTTTAAGTATTTTCCTTGGTGTACGGGAGGCTATATGTTAGGGTAAAGAAAAATGTAGTCAGATGAATTTAAGCTTTTATCTCTCTTACCATTTACTAAATCTGGGTCCCTGGGAAGTTAGTAGGTCCTTCATGAATGACTATGTTCTTTATACCTTTGAAGAAACCAACTATAGATTTATTTTCCTAACATCAGTTTTGTGCTTTTATAAGTCCTTTGATTTTTTTTCCCACTACCAACTTCGGAAAGTCTAATTTATAGCATTGTCCTGAATTTACTGGTGTTTTATCACTTTTCTCGGATCATCTGTGAATGCCATCAAAATGTTATTAGCCTATTCCTCTAGCAGAGAGAAGTTCTTCAGGATCTGCTGAACCTTCTGAAGATGATTTTTTTCTTAGCTCTGTTTTATTAATACCTCAATTTTTAAATCACTCTTCTCAAAACAAAGCAAAAGCACCCAATAAAGACTGTTTCTAAGCTCAAAGTGAAGAAAAGCTGGATCATCACAATTTTGGCCCTTTTTTCCTGTTTTCTCTTCTTTAACAAACAGTTATTCTTTGGGTAAACTGTATCCACTTAAACACAGAATTTAATTTTAAAATTTATTTGTTTATAATAGCTTCTTAAGTGATCCTGAAACTGATATATTTTTGTAGAATTTTCAGAAATATCATTCATGTAAATGACTTCAGTTTATCTTGTAAAATGTATCTATGAAATAAACAAGAAATGATTTTAGCTAAGTTATCCTGGGAGTAAAGGTAAAATACAAAGATTTGTTAAATTTAAAAGTAAAGGAATTAAGAGGATAGCTAGCAGGTATGTTTTTGTTCTATCTTTTCTTTCTTTCCTTCCTTCCTGAATTATTTGGTTATAGTGTTATAACATTTGCAATTTACTTTCAGTGGATTCAGGATGAAAAGAGAGAAAAAATATGCAAATATAGCAAATGTTAACAGTTGTCAACATTTACATTTATTGTACTACTCTCAGTTTTTCTGTAGGTTTGACACTTTTAAAGATATAAATTAAAACATGCGTATGTATATCTAGCTCCTAAAATATATCAGGTACTTCCTTAGATACTGGGATAATTCAGTATTGAACAAAAAAATAAAAGTCCCTGACCCCTGGAGCTTATGATATTATACAGGTAACAGGCATTAAGGCAATAGTTACACAATTCTTAAAATCAGTGTTGGTGAGATGAATGAGTCTGACGTTTATATAGGATCCTTCTCGATCCTTGCCTCTACTGGTCCTGTCTAGCGTTGGAAACCTGTGGCTGGCTGATTGTTTAACTTCAGAGCCTTCATACAGGACCAAGCCATTGGCCTCAAACCAAGAAAAATAAACTGCCTTATCTGCGTTTTTATTTCATTTTCCTCCCATCCTTTGTGCCCCCCTTCACCTTGCCGTCCATGGGATCTATAGCCTACTTCTTTATGTCACCAAAAATAATTTCAAACACTCCTAGGGATTTAAGTATAAGATGTAGGGAAACAATCTCTTGAACTCTGAACTCTGCCAAGTTCTAGATTCTGAACAGAAAATTCTCTTGGAGTCATATGATTAATGGAATATGAATGGACGCAATACGTATGGTTTCAGGGACACTTCTCTGACAGGAAGCTGCTTGCTTTCAACTTTCTCTTTCCAAAGACTGGATTGAGGGGGCGGTTGAGAGCCAGCTTTCACTATTCCAACAACCGTGTGCGTGACCTTGTAGAGTGGCCACCCCTCGGTCCTGGATCATACCCCTACTCCTGTACTATTGCTTAAAAAGAAAATAAAATTCTCTCTCGTTCGAACTGTCCTGGTTTTAAGTTTCTTTTCTTTCTTTATTTTTTAAGGTTGCTTTTTTTGGAGTCAGTTTGGCCTATATTCTAACTAGTGTACACCTTAACTAAAAATCCAGGAATCATAATTGGTTCTTCCTTCTTTGTGCCTCATCTTTTCTTTCCTCCTACAATAGTTCATGTCCTCCTTGACCCCTGCTCGAACGACTGAAGCAGTCACAAGTAGACTTGGTCTCTGAATCTCCCGACTCCCTCATCTCTTCCTTACCCTGCATACTTTGACTAGCTTTATCTTTCTAAAGCCCAGGCTGCATTTGTATTACTTGTTCTCCTCAAAGACATTCAGGTCCTTTCTCTGTTTGTGTTTTTTTTAAATAAACCTTTTATTTTTAAGATTTTATTTATTTATTCCAGAGAGAGAGAGTGAGAGTAACACAAGCAGGGGGAGCAGCAGAGGGAGAGGGAGAAGCAGGGAGCCTGATGCGGCACTGGATCCCAGGACCCTGAGATCATGACCTGAGCTGAGACAGAGCCTTAACCAAATGAGCCACCCAGGCGCCCCTTCCTGTTTGTGTTTTTAAGTGCTGCATATTTTGGCTTTACCTCCTTTGTCATGCCCAAGTGGTTTTGAGAGAGGACCACCTTTCCCAACTTCTTCACTTACTGAAATTCTAATAATCTCTGAAATTCTAATAAGACTGGCTTAAATTTCACCTATTATGTGAAAATCTTTCCTCAGTTCCTCAGATTCAATCACAATTCTTGTACTATTTATACAAAACTTTGCTTTTACCTCTTACAGAGTGTTTTATTCAGCCAAATATTATAATTTCTTTAATATATACCTATTTCTATCACTAGAATATAAACTCCATGAGACTATGCACCATATTTTATTTTTCTGTATCATTTTCTTTGCTATCACCCATAGAAACTTGCATATTTCTCCATACATCAGAGGTAACAAAAAATATTTATTGAGTTTACTGACTTAAGGAAGGTTAAACTCTCCAATTCCTTCCTGAATTAGAATGATCCTTGCTGGAAGCCAAGATACTAACAGAGAAAGCTTATAAAGAGAAAGGAAATAAGGGGGGGGGATTTTTTTACCCCTCCCCAAATTGGGTGTTTTAGTTTATTTACTTTAAGCAAGACATGATTTCCATTTTCTAAAGGAAAAATCTTGAATATATTATAAGAAAACGATAAGGCTTTCTGGACATCAAAGAATTCTTACAAAATAACTTTTGGATGAGTTAAGTGTAAAAGAATCAGAAACATACAAATTAAATTTTCCTTGAGAGGCACTGGGCTTAAAAATAAAGAAGAAACATATTTAAAAAAATATGGAGCTCAAAACTTTGAGAAAAGATTTTAGAAAACAAAATGCTAAAGTTTAATAATATGGTAAAATTGGACTATAATGGCACGTTATTCAAATTTTTACTCCCTACTAACTGCCCCCAAATATGGACCATTTCCTAAATGACAGGCTCTTTTAGAATCATGGTTTGACTTAACGGTCTCAATTATCTGTCCTCTCACTTTACCGTAAAATGCTAAGGAGAACTTTTATTTAACAAGGCCTTACAATGTGGTAAGTGTATTTCCAAAAATATCTCAATTAATCTGAACAACAATCCACATTTTCCAGATGTCAGTGTTTTTCTTGAGTCTCCAGTCCACCCTGTTGAGTATATCTTATGTTGCTCTAGCAAGCCCTTGCATATATCGCAACCCCTACAGATTATGATAGGGGTAAAGGAACTTGTTTTCTACCCTGGAAGTCTCACCAGAACTTTGGGAAAGAGAAATAATATCAGCCTCATTACCTTCAAATAAATTTTACTAAATTGTGATTAGTTGGCCAATGTGTAATATTAAAAGTAGCAACCAGTTACAGAGCATGCTTTCTTATGTCAGGTGTTGTGCTAGGTATTTTAAATACCTAACCTAATTCTCACAACAGCCACATAGAGAAGTTAATGTTATTCCCAGTTTACAGATGGAGAGATGAAAACTCTGAAAGAGTAAATGAAAAGCTCCTAGCAACACAACTAGTGGAGGTAGGGATTTAATCCATATCTAATTCAACATCTTATACTCTTTACTACAATTTTATGTTGTTTTTATTTTGAAAGCTGTAAGCCACTAATAATAAAAATCTGCCACGATAATGAGTTTCATGCATATCAAATTGAAATAGTATACAAAATTAAATTATCAAGAGAAATTATTTTCTCTTGGGAAACGTTCCTGCAGGTCCATAATTTTGTAAGATTAAAGCCATATCAAACTATAGCTCAAAAATTCTTATAGATTTATATATTAGCGTTGTGATAAAATGAGCAGGAAATCTACCACTCTCATTGCTTCATTTTACTTCTTATCCTGACAAATGGAATCCTTATCTATAGACAGGAAATCTCAGGCAATGTTTAGCTACTTTATCTTGGTTAATCCATGCGATGGAGTGAGATTTGTTAAGTAAGCAATAACACACGACATGATGCACATTACACTGTAATGAAGCCATGCTTGAGCTGTTTGGTGATGCATTAACATCCCGCTCCATCGGACGCTGTCATTTTTTAAAAGTACTCTGGAATTAGCCATTCATGTCTTGATACCCTCCACCACTGAAAATAAAGAGGATCAGATGTAGGGTGAGAACATGGTTTTTTTATTCCCCACTTTGTCAACTTTTAATACTTTGGCTTGGCAATATACTCATATAGGTCAAAAATCAAAATAGTACAAAAAGATAGTGAGTAAAAGGTTTCACTCTCTCACCTGCCTTTCCCATCCATGATCCTTATCACCATAACCAGGTAATCATTTCTGCTAGCTTGTTCAGTTTATCCTTTAGAGATTTTCTGTGCACATGCAAACAAATACAAACACAAATTCTCATTTTCTCTTTCTTACATGAGTGGCAGCATACTATCCACACTGTCTTGCCTTTTGCTTTTTCACATAATTTTATGCCTTAGAGATCTTTACAAATATTCTGGCAGTTTCATAGTATTCCATTATTTAGATTCAGTCTACATTTATTTAACCAAAAGTTTCTACATGAGCTAGGAAAACATCTGTGTAAGGAGAAAGCGTATATGAAAGAATATAATGCCCATCAAACGTGCTTGCCTCTGTCTTCTATCCCATATGCAGTCAGGGGCCAGGTACCTGATGATTAAATCTGGCTGAATAATGTATTAGAAGGGACATGTGTCATCTCCAGTCAGAGGCAGTGAAAAACTGTGGTCTTGATTCTCTCTCCCAATATCCAGTGAACAAGAAACTGAATGTCCCTGACATTACAGCTACAGAGATGTGGGCCTTTACCAGTTCACATGCCTGAGCCAATTGGGCTGGAAGCTCTCTACCACAGTGCAGTGGGCACGTGTTGTTTTGTATGATTTGGGGCTTATGTTGATATCGTATGGAACCATGCATCCCAAACTGGAGGCATCTTTGATAATATTTAGTGGCCAAGTCCTTAGGTCTCTGTGTAGAAATTTTGAATGGACGTGCAGTTTTTTTCCTGGAGAGTCATTAGTAGTCATTAGGCTCCTAAAAGCAGTCCAGAAGCTGAAATAAATTTAACGTTATTAATCTGGCTAAACCTCTCATTTACAGACAATAACAATGAGTTCCAAAGAGATGGGGTTGTTGGGAGACTCTGGCTAGCTTGCAGATCTCCTTTCAGTTCTGTCCGTGCCTCATCATGGCCCACTCTGGGAGAGTTCAGTGGCAGTCTAGGATAGTCCAATGGCATTAAACCCATAGCCCCAAATGGAACTAGCTGGTGTTTCCTAACTTCGTCAACATATGTATCCTGTTAGTAGCGATGTGTAGCTGCACAACCATTCTGTCTTATGTACCTGACTACATATAACAGGTTTGTAGTCTTCTTCATTGCATCTGTTCAAATACTCAAGCCAAAAATTTAGGAAGTAGTCCTGATCTGTCACTTCAGCCAACTACCAAACCACCAAAAATGAATTTTGTCAGTCTTTCCTTCATCATACACACCCAAACTGATTGTTTAGCACCATGCTTATCACTGCCGTCGTAATGCAGGTGCCTCTCTTGGACGATGCTGACAGCTTCCTTCTGCTCTCCCTGCTTCCGTTCATGCCACCCTCTGGACTTTTGTGAGGAAAGCTAAATTTTCTTTTTAAAAAGTAAATCAGAACCTCTTAATGGCATCTTACTATATTGAGAAAAAAAATATTTTTAACTGTAGCCTATGCAGGGGAGGAAAACTTTTCCTTTCTTCCCTTTTAGGTTCTTTAGCTGGTCTAATAATTAAATTGACATAAGACAGGCTAACAGGAGAAAAACAAACTTAATTTCATACATATGGAAGCCCATAAAAATATGAGACTTAAAGAAGTGACCAAAGTATACCTTTTAGATAAAGAAACAATAACTTTTTGAAGAATTGACAGGACAAAGAAGTTGGACTTAGGTTAGCAAGTTAATGAAGAAGTAACAAGGTTTGTTTATACAGCCTTCTTGGCCCTGAACTCCCCATGTCTGGTGATAAGGATGCATTCTACCCTCCAGGTGGAAATTTCTTTCCTGCTTTCAGAGAGACAGAGGAGAGTCACAGTGTTCTTACACCGACTATTTCTTAAGTAACTTTAATTCAAAATAATCAATATGCCAAGGTGGCATATTTGGGGCAGCCTGCCCTGAACCCTGTCACTTATGAGGTTCTTCCCAATGGACCCTCAGCTGTATGACTGGTCTCATCTATTGTAAAATGCTTCATGGACACTTGAAGGGCTGAATATTACTTATTCTGATATCTGCTCAAAGGTCATCTCCAGGAGAGGCCCGCCCTGATCACTCGGAGAAAACACTCCTTGCCTCTTCCACTCTCTATGCATTCACTTTATAGACATTAACAGTTGATTTTAAAAATATGCTTATTTATTTATGGTCTGTCTTACTTCACATACAGTGTAGGCACCATGAGGTCGAGGATCTTGTCTTTTTTGCTCAAAGCTGAATCACTGTACCCAGAACACCAGTTGGTGTCTATTAGTGCTTAATATTAATTAAATCAGTCAGTCTGTGTTCATTCTCCAACTCTTATCCCAGCTGTTGCTTAGGTGAGAATTCCCTTCATTTTTCTTCTGTCATCTGAGCACTGCGTATCTTTCAGAGATTTAGACTTCTGTGATTCAGCTACCTCCTGCCTCTCCTGTTCTATTTCTTTTTCTGACCCTTAACAACAGTGGCAGCTACAAAACAGACCTTTTGATCTTGATGGGGGAGAGAGTATCATGTGAGAAAACACTCTGCCCTAGGATTTTGAAGATTCACCCCGTATCTGCTTTTGATTCTACTACTGTTGGGGTATGATCTTGGATAACTCATTTAACATCTCTGAATCTCAGTTTTGTAATCTGTGAAATGAAAATGATAAAAAGGCTTCCAATGATGATACGCTCCCTCAGAGCTGCCTCCCCACTGTGCCCAGTCTGTATTTCATTTAATACACACAAATTAAAGGACATAATTCATGTTTATGTATACCTGAAAACATAATGCTAATATAAAGGAACATCATCACCACCACCACCACCACCATCATCATCATCATCATCATTATTTGTTGTGTGAAGCTCTAGTTCACCTCCCTGATTGAATTTTCTGGGTGTTTCCTATCAGCACTAGTAATAGTGTCAATAAGGAAACCCAGGAATGAGCCCTTTAAGCTTTATGGCATTTGTTCCAAGAATATTATAAAGATATTATGAGGCCTCTTATAAAGTTAAAAACATTATTGCTTGTTCTATAACCTCATTTTATATAAAGTAGGGATCTCCTTTTTCTGCCATAGAAAATGTGGTGTCTTTTAGCAAGAATGGAATTACATGGAGCCAAAATTTGAAGTCTTTCATCAAATTTTCACCGATTGGTATTAGCAGATAACTTTCCTAATTGTAGAAACCTTGCCTGTCTTCCTTTAATTAATTGGCTACTGACTACAATGAAATGAGCTGCCATATATACACACACACACACACACACACACACACACACACACACACACACTCTTTTTCACCTGAGCCAATTCTGTAATAACCCTCAACAGCATCATATCTATGTCTGTTATCTAAGTGTATGTATCATGCTTATACAACAGGCTGCAAAAGGACCTCTCCAAATGCATCTTGCACAGCTAAGCAGTGAAAACTCGCTAATGCACTCTGAATGACATACTGTGTAAGAGCAGTAAATTGTTTCCTTGGTGGTTTTGACAACATTGCCTCTGAACATAATTGAATGTCATTCGTTTATATGTTTGCAAATAAGGTCCCAGTGACATTACACCTGGGAATGTGTACACTTGGTTGTCTGTTTATGACAGAGGAGCCAGACATATGGCCTGTGGCCTCGGTTTGGCCCCAGAGCTGTTGCCAAGTCCTCCTACTGGTTTTCAGCCAGTCTGCCCCGTCACTGTGAATCAGCTCTGTCAGAAGCACTGCTTCCCATCAATAAATGAGCAGAAATGCAGCTTCCCCAACTGCCAACTCATGGGGCCTCCCGGCTCTGAGGTGGCGAGAGTCCTTGATATGTGCAAGGGATTGTCACATGTTATGCAAATGAAAGAAAAATGGTGTGAGAAGGAGAAAGAGAAATGTTGCGATGAAACCTAAAACAGACAGATCTAGAAAAGAAAAAGAAAAAAAAAAAAAAGAAAAGACCCCACAGCATGGAAGTCGGGAAGTGTGAATTTTAATACCTATTCTGCTCTAAAGCATTCCTGGGATAGTGGACAAATCTCTTGCACCCCGTTGGTCTTAATTTCCTCTTCCGTTAAGTAAGAGAGTTGGACTAGTTTTTCAACTTTTTTTTCCACCATGAAACATTTTATTTTGTCAGATCTCATATTTTAAAAGATTTTGTTTTAAACTATATTTATTAACTTTTCCCAACTCTTATTAAATAAATTTACAGCTGCCAATCAGAGTTTCTGACCAGCAGGATCATTGATGTATTGGGCTGGTATAATTTCAGGAAAAAAAAAAAAGTGTCATTTGACTCTCTATACATAGAAAGCCTTGGAGTACGGAAAATACCTTAGACCTATAAATAATGTTCCACGGATTTTTGCTCTTCTTGCAAACATATCTTTTTAGGTTTTCTTTCAATAAATATTCAGTAAACACTGTGTTAGGCACTGGCAATGTTAGGTACTGAATAACAAAAACTATTCTATTCTTTTTTTTAAGATTTTATTTTCTTTGTCAGAGAGAGAGAGAGAGCACAAGCAGGGGGAGCGGCAGGCAGAGGGAGAAGCAGGCTCCCTTGAGCAAGGAGTCCTATGTGGGACTAGATCCCAGGACCTTGGGATCGTGACCTGAGCCGAAGGCAGAAGCTTAACCAACTGAGCCACCCAGGTGTTCCACAAAAACTGTTCTTGATAAACTTCCCAAGTGGTAGAGAAACTAGCAAAGAAAAATCTAACTCAGCAAAAATAAAAAATATAATAATGGAGCTAACAATCAAATATAGGATCAAGAAAAGCGCTATCACTCAATATCTTCATTGAAAGAAAACAAAGAACAATGACAACAAAATCCTATTTGTAGAGACTCGCTTACCATGAGGGGCCATCTGTTCATATTGCTTTGCTAACGTGTGCTGCATGGAGCCAAAGCCCTGGGAGATGCTCTTTCAAAAATAGAGTCCCAAACTTAATTTTGCTTGACAAACACAATATTTTCTACCCCACTCTGAAAGATTTACAATGCATATTTGCATATTAAAGGCTCTAGGAAATCCCTAATGTAAAGAAACATATTAACTTGGTTTGATACAGATTTTTTTCAAATAGTTGACCAAGGAATAAAAAATAATGAACCATAGGCTAAGGCCCTCTAAATGTGGCTCTTTTTGTTAGTGTATGTTTATGTGATGGGAACACTTAAGATCTACCCTCATAGCAAATTTAAGTATATAATATAGTGTCATTAACTGTAGTCACCATGCTGTACATTAGATCTCCTGAATTATTCATCTTATGTAGCTGAAACTTTGTACCCTTTGACCAACATTTCCCAATTTCCCTCTCCATCGTGCTTAAATATAGCTCTTGGGATAAACAAGATGAAATCAGAGCCATGTTTCTTGATCACATTATTTGGTGGCTCATGGCCAGCCTCCTCCTACAAGCCCTCAAGACCTACAAGACTGGTATTACTGAGCTATACTTTGGGAGTCTTCATTTAAGAAGAAAAAGCTCTAGGAAATGCACTGAAGTTTCTATAAAGTTATTGTTAATGTTGCTGCTCACACATCACTTAGTAAAAATTCAGAAGAGAATCTTTTCTTCAGGTACTCTTTCCAGGAATTGCGTATATCTCCTAAATAGTTTTTAATCATGTTTACACCATGACTTAGCTGGTCATTGTTGGCAGAAAAGATCAGAGTAAAATTTATGACCTGTATTTATAGAGAGAATTTCATCTGCATATTTGGATACTAATTTCACTCTTGATTTCATCTTGCTTTTCCTATATTATTTTTTCTTTCCCCTAATTTTCTGATTTTTTAAATTTATGAACACTATAAATTTTTTTAAAAGATTTCTTTATTTGGGGGGGTGAGGGAGAGGAAGAGACAGTCCCAAGCAGACTCTGCACTGAGCATAGAACCCTACACAGGGTTTGATCCCATGACCCCAAGATCACGACCTGAGCTGAAACCAAGAGTTGGAAACTTAACCACCTGGGCTACCCAGGCACCCCTGAAAACTATAAATTTTATAAACATTGAAATTTAAGATAAGCATCAGTCTGAAAATTCAAAAAATTTAAAATTAATAAAAAATTCCACGTCACGCTTCTCTCTTTACCTTATCAAATTTCTATTCTGCCTAATTGTATTCACGGTTACGAACCACTTTGGTGTGTCTTTCTAGATCTATTTATAGATAGAAATATATAAATGTATAATTTTAATGTGTTACCGGGATTTTATCCTTTTATTTTATTTTTAAAATGTGTATGTCTGGGAATTTTTTTCCATGTCATCTTTTTTAATGACATTATAATCGTATAATAAATAAACCCTCCTTTAACCAATCCACTGTTGATATTTTCCAGTTTTTTCCTATTCAAACAAAGATGCACCAAATGTCCATATCATATATTAGCAAAAAATACATTTTTTCAATTAAAAAGTATTTTTTAAAGATTTTATTTATTTATTTGAGAGAGCACTCATGAGAGAGAGCTGAGAGAGAGAGAGCGACAGAGAAAGAGAGAGAGCATGAGCTGGGGTGGGGAGGAGCAAAAGGGGAGGGGAGAAGGAGACTCCCCACTGAGCAAGAAGCCTGATGCAGAGCTCAGTCCCAGAACCCTCGGATCATGACCTGAGCCAAAGGCAGACACTTAACCGACTGAGTCACCCAGGTACTCCTCAATTAATAAGTATTTTTTTAAAGATTTTATTTATTTGACAGAAAGAGAGAGAGAGCACAAGAAGAGGCAGAGGGAGAAGCAGACTCCCACTGAGCAGGGAGCCTGATGCAGGGCTTGATCCCAGAACCCCAGGATCATGACCTGAGGGGAAGGCAGATGCTTAACTGGCTGAGCCACCCAGGCGCCCCTCAATTAAAAAGTATTAATTGATGGTCACTATCTGGCTAATAATTATTTTAGGGTTTTTGTTTGTTTCATTTTCATTTCTGTGTGTGTGTGTGTGTGTGTGTGTGATTCATTAGTGAGCAAGGAAGTCAAAGATCTTGCCCTTCTGCAGCTTAAAATTTAATGGTGGATACCCACAATTTAAAAATATAAATAGTAAAAAGTAAATTCTACAGTGTGTTACAAAGTGACCAGCTTATGGAAAAAAGCAAAAGCAGAGCAGGATAAGTAGCTTAGAAGTGTAAGGAGTAGGAGTGGATTACCATTCTAAATAAAATGAGTACAGCAGAACTCATTGAAAAAGTGACACTTGGACTAAGACTTGAATGAGCTGGGGAAGTTAACCATTGGTAGATCACTTCTAGCATGGGAATAAAAAGTGGGAAAGCCCTAATAAGGGAAAGAAACGGATATGTGGAAGGAAGAGCAATAAACTTGTGGCTGGAGCAGAGCAGTGGATGAGGAGAGCAGTAGCAAGATGGTCAGAGAGTTTGTTGGGCAGAAAAAGATGTATATTATGTAAGATCTTGTAGGACAGATGAGGACTTGAGAGTTTACTTCAAGTGACATGGGGATCCAAGAAGGGTGTTAAAAGAGGAGGCACATGACCTGACTTCTGTTTAAAAGGTTTTCTCTGACTTGTATGTTGAGAATAGATCATACTGGGGACAAGGAACAGGTGGATGCCGGGAGACCAGAGAGGAGGCCATTACAGTAATTTAGGAAAAAGATAATGGAGCATAGACCAGAGTAATGGGAATGGAAGAGGAAAAATGTAGCCAGATTGGAGGACAGCGAATAGATTGTTTGTATGCTGATGACAGTGATCCAGTAGAGATGGGGGAAATGATGTTGCAAAAGAGAAGGGGCATTGCTGGGAAAGGTTTTTGGGTAAATAGGAGCTGCTGGAATCTAGAATATATGTGGAGGAATTGGCTTTAGATTGTGATACAGAGAATTCTCCCCTGGCAACAAGATGAGAAGCAGAGAATGTGGGTTCATATATGGTAAGTGGGTAGATGTGGGAATCTATGATCTCTCTTTTTTTAAAGATTTTATTTATTTATTTATTTAGCACAAGTTGGGGGAGGGACAGAGGGAGAGGGAGAGAGAATCCCAAGCTGACTCGGGGCTGAGCATGGATCCTGACTTGGGGCTGGATCCCACAACCCAGAGATCATGACCTGAGCCTTAATCAAGAGTCAGACGCTCAACTGACTGAACCACCTAGGCGCTCCTGATGTTCTCTTTATCATTTCAGTTTTCTTCATGAAATCGGATGTATAGTTATCAGCTGGGGGTAAAGACAGGGGAGGAGGTATTGTAAATATACAGAAGGAAGAGAAAATGTGAAATTGAAACAGGAGAGTGGAGGAATTAATTAATTGGAAATTGCATGGCTGCCTGACTAGCATTAAGAGATACCATTAGATTTGTGGTTATGATTTTAAATTCAGATGAGTAAGGATGGTTGTGTATTTTTCCTTATAAGTTTAGCTGCAGGGTTGTAGGCATAGAGAACAGTGATCTGGATTTAACCAAATTGTTGTCTTGCCAAACAAGTAAAAATAATAAAACTCAGGCAGAGACAGTTAAGGGTGTATATCAGGAAGTGATTATAAGAATTACCCATGGAATTTAAGTTGGATAATGTAGAAGGGGGAGATGGCAGCAAAAAGTTAGTTGAATCAATTGATTAGATTTTCCAGTGGGATCAGAGCATTTGGTGTTTGAAACTAGAGAAAGTAAATTAGAAAGATCGTGATCAGAGGGGTGCCTGCCTGGCTCAGTTGGTGGAGCATGCAACTCTTGATCTTGGGGTTGCGAGTTCGAGTCCCATGGTGGGTGTGCTGATTACTTAAAAAAAAAAAAGACGGTGATCAGAGAGGGACATATGTAACTGAAATTATGGAGGGGTTGTACTTTATGATAATGAACGTGACAGAGTACAAGATCACTGGAAGATGGAATCCAAGGATCAGAGAATTTAGGGTGCCAGTGACCTACCTGAAATATTGAAATTGCAATTGAAAATGGGGCTTGTGTATGTAAAAGAGAAAAAGAGCCAGGAGGTGAAATTCAAGAACGAAATAGGGTAGATAGGTCTAGGAATGTAAGGCAAAGTAACAATGAGGGATACTGGATGACAGGACTGGATGACATGAAATTCAAAAATAGGATATTTGGGGGAAGAGGACAAAGAGACTGCTTTGAAAGGGGCAGTGAGGAACAGTAGAAGGCACCTACCCCGAAACCAGCTCCAGTAAGGGAAAGTTTGTGGGAGTAAAAAGAGCCATCATCTGACAGATTTGCAGGGAAACCAGAACCTTTGGGAGAGAGCCAAGTTTTCATTAGATAAAGAGAGCAAATTAAACAATAGAAAAGTGATTGTAGGTGTAAGGAATTTTTCTAAGGATCAACTGAATTCCAGAGAACACAATGGAAGACTGTCTGAAGGTGGAAAGGTATAAAAAGGGGTATGACTGTGGGGTGTACAGAGCATTATGGGATTTGGATTTAGGAAGTGAGAGATGCCTTGGAAACTATGTAAAGATGAAAGACAAAAGAAATTAATTCTGGTGGATTCAAGGCACAAGATGGTGACAGGTCTATAAGCATGGGTTAGTAGGGAGTATGGGTATTTGGTGCTCTTTCTTGCTTCCAGTCAGTGGAAGCAAGAAAGCCTGGGGATTTGCTCACTTGATTAACAAATATTCATTGAACACCTACTATGTATCATACATTGCTAGAGGTGATAAGGATTCAACTCTGACCAAAACACAGTCTTTACTTTATGAAACTTACATTCAAATAAAGGCAACAGAGAACAAATAAACAACTGGATAACATTAATATCCAGTTACTAATAACAGCCACAGACAAAAGTGAACCAGAAGAGGGAGATAAAGAATAACAGGAGTATTATTTTATATAGGGTATTTAGGGATGACATCTTTGAAAAAGTGAGAGTTGAATAAAGTACCTGAATGAAATGAAGTGAGCTTTGCAAATAACCAGAGGAACAGAATTCTGACAAAGTAATAGCAAATATAAAGACCCTGAGAAAAGATAGCATTGTGTGTGTTTAAATGATGACAAGAAAGACAGCATGACAGATGTACAATAAGAGATGGGGGGGAGAATAATGGGAAGTTACACAAGATTGTAGCAGCAGTCAGCGTCCTGATTCAAATGCGTGAAGGGGGTGGGTGAGTGTGTGTGTGTGTATAAGACACACAAAATATATACCCATTTCCAAGTTTAGTAGACTCTATATATCCTTCAATAATACTCTGATTTACACAGTAAGATTGACCACTTTTATAACTCTTGCTAAAATAAAATTAATAATGATCTTTATAAATGTACC
Source organism: Callorhinus ursinus (assembly GCF_003265705.2). Lineage (NCBI taxonomy): Eukaryota > Metazoa > Chordata > Mammalia > Carnivora > Otariidae > Callorhinus > Callorhinus ursinus. The sequence continues at coordinate 32,388,016 of NW_027397071.1, read as the reverse complement.
TCATTTAAGGGGCAATATTATCACTTAAATATGTATTTTATTTTTTTATTTTTTATTTTTAAAGATTTTATTTATTTATTTGAGAGAGAGAGAGAGCACAAGTGAAGTGTGGGGCAGAGGGAGAAACAGACTCCCCGCTGAGCAGGGAGCCCGATGCGGGACTTGATCCCGGGACTCCGGGATCATGACATGAGCCGAAGGCAAATGCTTAATGACTGAGCCACCCAGGCACCCTAAATATGTATTTTAAATGTTTACTGGATATTTCGTATTATTTGTGTTTGATTATTTTTGCTTATTATTTTATTTGTGTTAGAATTATATGTTGCAAATATACACTTCTGGTTTGTCATTTGCATTTTAATTTTTAGTATAAAAAAAGTTAAAATTTATATATAGTTGATTCCATTAATCTTTTCTTTCGTAGTTTCTTAATTTTATAAGTACTTGAGAAGACTTAAAGAACATATAAATATTATTTTACACTTTCTTTTCCCGTGTGTTTATAATTTTTATTTTTTATTGAACTCATAATTCATGGTTTTTTTTCTTATTATACCACATGTAAATTTTGTATATCCTTCCAGCTACTTTGGGAATGAGGTGTGGAAATGAATAAATAGTAGCAGCAAATCTTTAGACATTGCTTACAGTGCGTCAGGTACTATTCTATGTTTTTTAGATATATTAATTGATTGAATGTTAATGACAACCCTGTGAAGTTGGTGTTATACTAGGCCTTATTTACATGTGAGGAAACTAATATATACATATTAGTGTGTGTGTGCATATATATATATATATATTTTTTTTTTTCCCAAGTTCAAAATACTGGTTGGTACTATAGTGAGGTTTCAAGCACAGAAAGTCTGGCTTGCAAGTCGCTATGCTGTATGCTCCTCTCTGGTGAGCACTTAAATTATGCCTTCTAAAGTCTGGAGGTTACAGTGCTGGAGTTCACATTTCAGCTGAGTGTTGAGAAATGAGTAGAATTTGGGCAAAAGGAAGTGGAAAGAAGAGCCTGTGCAATAATACAGCACTGTAAGTTGGCGATATTTTCTGGATTTGGATAAAAGTTTCTACTACAGGTGTATCAGATACATGGAGTGGAGAATGGGAGTTGAGATGGGAAAGGAGAATTTTCATGCAAGAGTTTAGGTACCCTGCTGAAAATCAGGATTTTACTCTGAATGAGAAGGTCACAGTTTGATGGTTATTGCAGTAGAGTATAAAAGTTAAGAGCAGCTTCCCATTCTGACTATCAATACCCAGCTCTCTGAAATTGGGCAAATTACCACACTTATCTAACCCTTGATAGACTTCTGTCTGAAGTGAGAATAAAAATTGTAGTTACTTTAAAGATTTAAATAAATAATGAATGTTCAGGATTTAGCCTAAAGTCTGCAAGTATTACACATGCAATACTTTCAACTTTTATTATTTCTAGTTGAAGTAAACTTAGATGAGAGACAGTGGGCAATCCAATCAAAAAGATAGAGCAAGTAACTTTTAAATGGTAGCAGGTAGAGGTTTTGGTAACCATTTGGGTTCAGAGAATGAGAAAAGAAAAGCAGATAAGGATGACCCTGATATTTTGAGGTTTGGAGACTAGGTACTTGGAGATACAAACTGGGGTCAAAATGAAGGAGAAGGAGGAGATTTAAGGGCAAAGTGCTCAGTTTATTTTTGGAAATATTAAAATGAGATGCCTGGAGTTTATCTGTGTTCTGACTATTTCTATGTTAAGAAAAGATATAGCAAAAGCAGTTTATAAAACATTGTATCTCCTGGAAATCTCCATTAATCAATATCTCCATGTTTTACCAGTGCAATAAAAAATTATAAAGTACCCAGTGTTGACTCGGAGAAACTGTAATAGCTTAGAGTGCCTTTTGAATCACCAAAGATTAAATTATGTACCATATAATTTTATTGTTCAATATATGATATTGCATTCTAATTACATAAAAGTAAGAAAACCTCCAATGCTATGGGTACGGGAAAAAAAATACATTCCAGTTCCTGGGACAATCTCAATTTTAAATTTATTTGTTTATTTTATAAGCTGTTTATTTAAAATAAATAAATAAAAACATTTATTGAGTTCATCCATTGAATGTTAAGTACCTCTGTCTGTCTAGAGCATAGGCCAGAATATACAGGTGTTAGCAGGAAATGAAACCGAATTGATGAGCAAGATAGCATCATCAAGGCATATGTGGCAATAGGTACCCCTAAACAGAGACACCGTTGCTCTGTGTTTGACTCTAAAAACTCTGTAGTTTGTTATGCAAAAATGCCCTATACTTGTGCTATACTAGAGCAAATTAAATTTATTATGCTGTTATGTTTCCATTTTTATTATATCTGAATGCTGATACAGTGTTTTCAGAATGCCAGATTAGGGTTTTCAAATTAGAGTTTAAAAAACTTCTTCCAACCTGAGGAAGTTAATTTTATGAGTGACTTAAGCATCTACACTCTAAAAAGACACCTGCTTTCTCCTGGTAAATATATGACTTTAAGATAATTTAAAGAGCCTTTGAAAAGTTAAAAAAAATCAGCCAAATCTACTAATAAAAATAGACAAGATGCTCAGGGGATTCAAAGTAGGTTAAGATATCAAAATATAAATGCCATTTGAAAGGGATTCTTGCACTAAATTTAGGATCTTAGCATTTTGACACCGATAAATCTTGCTGCAGGTTCCTAAATCTGATGAGAACACCTGTTAGTGATACGCAATGCCTGAATTAAAATGTAGTTTTGATATTTTGGTTATTAGATTAAAATCAGAAACCTTTAAACACACAGTAATTTATGTAAGATTCTTTTTGTGAGGGACTTTTAAAGCATAGATTGACTCAGTTTGACTCTGGAAAGTTTCTAAATTGAAGACTTCAAGTGAATGTGCTTTGGCCATATGATGCAATTTTATTCCATATCAAATGGAGAAGTCAAAAAGTAGAGTATGATACCATGCTGTTACGACATAATGAGAAGATTTAAAAATTCTTTTAAATAAACTCTTAAATGGAAATATTCATAGAGGATAAAAATATGCAGGTGGTGTGGTATGACCTTTAAAGTCACATAAGAAAGATGAGTCCTATTCATTATTCATCGAGGTATTGCCTATTATAAAATAATAGACTTCAAGTGCTTTATATATAACCATTAGAATGATCTGTACAGAACCCAGCCTCCATAATGTAATTGAGTAATGCAAAAAATACCTGTAAGTTGAGTGACCCAGATGATAAGCAACACTACTATAGAGCTATTTTTAATTGACTTAGAAAATAAGAGTATTGTAAGAATACTTTCATAGCTTAAATATAATAGGTAGAAAACTTGTTATTCACCAAATCTTTGCTTCAGTATTCAGTGTTGTGTATGGATATAGAGAAATTCCCTCACTTTCAGTTATTGTTTTTTCAAAAAATTGTCTTATATTAAAGCATGCTATACCTATATAAATATATAATGTAAAAAAAAAAAATCTCCAAACCTAAGTCTTGGAAAATGTTATCAAAATTAAACTTCTATTTATAATTCCTTCTGAGATATCCTTATGAAAAATTTAGTAGAGATCAGGGGGGAAAAAAAGAAAAGCTTCTTCTAAGTCAAACAATTTTATTTGTAATTTGAACTTTCAAAAATTGATAAAGCAGTGCACAGTCTTATTTTACAGAAATTGAAGTTTCAAATGTAAGCGTTTTAAATGATATATGTGTTGGCCAGTAGGACATAGCATTGGTAAGTGATTTAACAGTCCTTCTTGAATAGGTAGTGATGATAACTAGACAAAGACAGAGAAGTGAGCTAAATTATTGGAGTAAATATCTTGAAGTGAATTATAAAACAGACTTCTTATGATAATGAATGTAAATTAAAATTAATCAGCAAAGAATGAGTAAAAATAGTCAATTTTCAAATACTTTGCACAGCTTTTTAAGCCTGACTTATTTCTCTGGCTAAAAAGGAGGAAACATATTGGCCCTTGTGTTTGAAGAACCTTAGAACAGCAAAGTGCTAAAGCTTGCCAAACCAACTTAAAGTGGCTTTCTTGTGACTGGTATGCTGTGCACTGCACCAAGTTCTTTAGCATAATATGTCCACCTTGTACCACAAAAATCTTCTTAATTTTGGAGAATTTTTTTATGGGTAGGAATATAATTCTACTTTTTAGGGGAAGAATATACTCTCTGGATTACTATGCAACAGTGAAGCTTCTTATTTCAACATAAATGAATCTTTAAAGGAGCCAACTGAGCCATTAACTGGCAGGCAGTGCCTCCATGTGATATTTCAAATTCATCATGGCTCCACTTTGCATGAAAGTCCGCTTTATAGTGTGAAAGCTAGTTTTGCAAATGTTACCTAGTTAAGAAAGGGAGGACAGGTTGAAAGTCAATTGTACTTCTAGAACCACCTGTACTATCAGTAAGGTAATTGTTATTATAAAGTGCTAGGACAGATAAACAAAGGACAGTTTTAATCTAGAGTAAGAATACGTTGGAGAAAGGTTAAGGGACGATGCCATATGTTTTGGAGTGAATTCTACATATAGTTCTTATGATAATGTATGTAGATTTAAGATTAGGTCAGGAGGACAAGTAAAAATAGTCAATTTTCAATTACTTTTCACAAAGCTTTCTAGTTTACATTTAAGCATATATTCTGCTGCAATGGTTTTGTAAAGATAGATTATTATTATTTATTTATTTTTGTCTCCGTGAAAGGGTGGAAAAGGACACAAATTTGTTTAGCAAGGGCCCAGTTTCATAGAGGTGGTACAGACTTTGGGAAATATTTTAATTTTAGTTAAATTGATCCAGGTTAATTGGAAACAATCATAGATCATATACAAATTACAAGTCATAAAGTGTATATTGTAAAGATTTACCAAGTTATAAGAACCCAAAAGATTCAAGCTCCATTTGCTAAGAATAAAACGCTGATAACCATGAGTTGCAGTTGTGGTTTGGATGTACTTAGAAAAGTTAACTACATAAAAAATGTCACCTTCTTATTCAGCATATTAACTCCCTGGGTGTCTTCAAGACATATCTGCTGGCTTTTCTTTCAAAATTTACACTTAGCTATGCTACGATATTACAGCTATGGAAGAGTGAGTTGGCTTCCATTCTGCCTCATGCATCATCAACCAAACTGTCAGTAAAGTGCTAATTGCAGAAACTTTATTACTTGAGGTGATATTGAACCAGAGAGAACACAGCTTTATTTTTCGTATTCCAAACTGCAGTGTGAGCAATTAGGAAAAAAAAAACAAAAAACTTTTCTTTTTGTTTCAATTTGTAAGCTAAGCAAAATTGAAATGGATGTCACTGACAATAAAACAGAAACTTAAAATATTGTCCTTCTAAGTGACTTTATAACTTAGTCTAAAAATATCCTATTAACCCCTTCTTATCAAAATGAGTATTTTGTATCTTAACAGCACTTGCAATTTTACAACATAATTGGATACCCTTAATTAGAGAAAGAGAGACCTCTACCTTATTTTATGATCCTGTCATTCAAGTATTTTTGCAGAGGAAGTATACTTCAAAGATGAGCTTTATATATACTTTCCAAATTTATATATTTCCTATGGGATCTAAAATATTTAAAGCACTTTTTAAACATTATTTCAGAAAATGGGTTTGGAGGTAGCACAAGGAATTTCATCTAGAAATACAAAAATAGATGAAGATGGTTTAATGGAAAATTTATTGGAATAGATGCATGGCAAGTCAGCTGGGACCATTTCCAGGGTGAGTTGTGTAGGGGGTGATGAGGAAAACCAGCAAATATAATTCCATGTGAAGTCCTTGGGGAGATTAAGTGTTCATTAAAACATATGAGAGGGACCTCTAAATCAGACTTAAGGGCCTACAAAAGAGGAAACAAAACTATGCTAGGATCTTAAGAAGGAGAAATAATTAGGGACCTGAAGGTGGAAAGGACAGGAAAAAGGAAATGTTTTCATCTCAAGAAACAACTGAAGATGGTATGGCCCTGGATTTTTTTTTTTTTTTTAAATTGTGGCAATTTGCAGAGTCTGAAAGTCCAATAAGACTAAAGCCTGGAAATTAAGTGGGTGATATGGATTAGAACACAAGCCTGTGAAGTAAGCTTTGCAAACTCTTGAAAGGGCTCACAAGCCAGGTTAAAGAATTTCAAATTTATTGGAAGGGCAATGGGAAGTCATGTAGGGTTTTGCATAGGAATTAACATCATCAGATTTGTATTTTTGAAAGGTCAATCTTGCTGCAGTCTGGAGAATTGCCTGAAGCAAGACAAGACTGAAAATAGGGAAACCACTTAAAAATCTGTTGCCACAATCCACATAGGTTATGATCCAGGGCTCAGCTGGGGTAGTAGCAGGAGGAAGGAAGAGATGGATTTGAAAGATATTTAGGAGATTGAATCAACTGGGTAAAACTCCCCTGTGTGAAGTGAGGGAGAGGGAATATTTAGGGATGGCACTTAGTTTCTGGCCAGGACAACAGAATGAATAGTGATGCCAGAATGTAGGAAGAGGAGTGAGTCTTGGTAGTAAAGATGATTTCAGTTGTGAACCTGTTGAGTTAACATTTCCTATGACATATACATGTAATTAATACAGGTGGAAACAGTGGACCATGGGAGATGGTTTCTTCCCAAGGCAGATGGGAAGAAAGTGAAAATAGGAAAGTACTGATAGGGGAAAGGAGAGGGGTTGGGATCTGGACATTTCAGTCACTTAGATGGACAAGCATGGGCAGGGAGAGTAACTGCAAGAGATCTGGATGGGTAGGAGGTTGTGCTCAGAGAGTGAGATATTTAAATTTATGAATCCAGCTGTGGACAAATCCTGGTGACAACAGGTGCATGGGTGGCTGTGGGCCAAAATGGAGTTGGGGTGAGTATCCTTGGAAGAGAAGCACTAGCAGCTCAAGTCAGTGTTGCAGTTCCATTTTCCCAGTGTTCATGTTGAGACCTCACTTGGAACTCAGATGGGGTTAGGGTACAGAGTATATTGTGGTTAATGTCTATATCCTAATGATTGTGCCTGTGCACACAGGGGGGTCGCATATAGAAGTCTTTGGCTGGTGGTCTTGGAGCAAGTAATCCTAGAGAGAATTGAATCCTTACTGAAAACAAGAATGACAGCCTTTGTACAATAAGGCAGCAAAGAGATGTAGGCTTGAAATAGAGACATGAACTTAATTTATAATTAATTTAATTAACATATTCACCCTACTATTGGGTTGAGTTCAGTTTAATAAAACTTAGTGCAAATCTGCTGGCATACATAAAATGCGTACATAGACAAACATTTGAAAAACTGAAGGAAAAGATTGATCATTGGGATTAAAGATTTTGGAAACCTTATAAAAGAGAGGAAACTTGATCTGAACTTTAGAAGATAGATTAAAATTTAAACTAAAGAACCTATATTATTTACCAATTAAACATTTAATAGGCTTGGGTTCAAGCCTAAGCTGTAAGCTCTTGGTAGAATTGATTCGTCTTTCAAAACATATGTGTTCTCAACTGTAATGTAAGAATATTAATATTATTACTTACAAAAGGTAACTAATTTAAAAGCTTTCCCTATAAGGATTGAAGTGAAAGCACTAACAATTTTAATTAACAAAAGGACAAAAATTATAGAATTATAGAATATAGAGGTTATATAGAGAAGGAATTGCTATCTTTAAAAAATAGAACATACTTCTTCCTGTTGCCAAATAATTTTTTAAATAGAGTAAAAAGGTAATTATTGTATCCTAGCTACTAGATAAATGATGTCATCAGAACAAACTAAATGATAGACACTATTAATGTTAATCAGTGAAATTTTTGCCATAGCAAACCTTTAAGACTGGAGATGATATGGGACTGTCAAAAATTGTTAGAACATTCATTAGCCTGGTTATTTGGACCAAAGACCTCTGACCCAGCTACATTAAATATGAACAAGAACCAAAATTTGGAGGTTGTTTGTTACTGCAGCATAATTAAACTATAGGCTGTAAAGTTGTCGATCACAAATGAGATAAAAGAGAAGAAGTTCATCTTTTATCTGGACCTGGACAAACATGATCAATTAAGAAGAAAATAGTGGCCTGAACATTGAGAACCTTTTTTCTGGATTGGTTCCATTGATGCTTTGTTCCTGAAATGCAGAAGCACCTTGCCAGTAGGGGACTACCTTTTTTCTAATTAATTAATTAATTAATTTGAACAAGAGAGAGCATGAGCAGGGGGAGGGGCAGAGGGAGAGAGAGAGAATCTCAAGCAGACGCCCCACTGAGCATGGAGCCCAACAGGGAGCTCAATCCCATGACCTTGAGATCATGATCTGAGCCAGAACCAAGAGTTGGACGCTCAAGCCATTGAACCTCCCAGGCATCCTAAGCACTGCCTTTTAAATTTTTAAAATCTTTTTCATTTAAAAAAAATTTTGTTTTATATTAGACAATGCCCCTGGCCACCCAGAACCCCATTAGTTTAACACTAATGATGTTGAAGTGGTCTATTTGCCCCCAAACACAATGTCTGTAATTCAGTCTCTAGATAAGAGGATCTTAAGGACCTTTCAGGCTCAATACACATGGTATTCTGTGGAAAGGATTATCAGTGCTATAGAAGAGAACTCCAATAGAGAGAACCTTACGAAAGTCTAGAAGGATTACACCATTGAGGATTCCATTGTTGTTGTAGAAAAAACCATGAAAATCTGAAACAATAAATTTCTGCTATAGAAAAAAAATAGTAAAAACACACAGATATTATCAAGAAGAAAACTGTAAAGTTGAGATATATAATAAATGGTGACAATTTTATCCTTCTAAAAATATATAGGCAATAACATACATGACATTACCCATATTCAAATAGCTTATCATCTTAAAAAATCATTTTCCAAGCTTTTAATTTTACACCACAAAAATTCTCCATGTTTCATGTTCCCTTCCCTCTAGGAGCTTATGGTCTGAGACCAACAGTGTAGCATAGACATAAGCATAAAGCAAATAAAATAAATTCTGTTAAATGTACCAGCATCCTAGGTATGGTAAAAGGCACAATTAGGAATGAAAGCCACATGATTATATGGATCTAAATTCTTATAAATAGGAGAGAATAAAGGATATTCATGAAGAAAGTAGGAGGATATGGACATTTGAATTACAGTAGACGGCAAGGATGCAAGAAGAAATTTGTGGTAGAAATAGGTTGAGCTTTGAAATGATGTCTTAAGTCAGACTATGGAGAAGATGACAGAAGTGAGCCTTCTAGGGCATGAACTACAGGCAGTGAGGAAAGTGTCTTGATGTCATTGCATTTCCGATAATACCCCAACCTTTCAGTAGAAGTAGATCTCTCAGATTTAACGAAAGATGTTACTGAAATTCTCGGTGCTTCTTACAGCTGAGAGGCCTCCAGAGAACTGTAAATTTAGGAAGGCAATGAGGGAATTGGCATGAGGCTTGTCGTTCATTCTCCACCCTATAGCAGGAAGATATTTTTGAAATGTTGATTTGCTCATATAATCTGCACTTGCTGTTTAAAAGCCTTCAACAGCTTTCCATTTCTCTTAAATGGATGACCTTTCATTAGAGAACCTCAGGATAGAGGGATAAAATGACTTATGATTGTAAATAATATGAAATCTATCAACCTCTCCAGGTCTTCTCTCACCCTATCTTCCTTAGATTCTTCCCTGGAACCACCACCTAGGATTTCTTTCAATTCCTTGATTACCCATGTTCCCTTCTACCATGAGGATTTTGCATATCCAATTATCTCTACCAAGAATACTTTTACTTTCCCTCTTAGTCAAGTTTGCCTCTACTCATCTCTCAGCTAAATCTTACATACTATTTTTTAGGGAGGTCTTACTGGACTTCCAGGCTAGGCCAAATCTTCCTGTAACAGAGTTTTTACCACTGAAACTCTGACAATGTCACCATTGTCAGAATTGTAGTTGTGTGATTGTTTTTGCATTGTTCATCGATGGGCATCTGTTTTCCTCCATGAGACAAGAGCTCATATATGTTTCTACTTAAGCTTGCTTTGCGAATGTTTACTAAAGTGTCAAGCAAGTGGAAGTTTTTTAATGGATATTGACTGAATAAATTAAAATTGTAGAACAATGCTGATAACACTTCAATGCACAAGTGTGCCTGCTAAGTCACTTAAATGTTTAAAATGAAGGCCGTGGTATTTTGGGGAAGTGTGAGAAGGCACAGATTTTTTTTCAAAATGTTGTAGTCATCATTATTTGAAGAAAATTGTGGAATCTCATGCTAACCTCTTAGATTAAGGAGGGAAGGATAATAAACTATCATGTTAGCTGTGATTTTCATGAGAATTACTTTTCTTCCAAGGTCAAAAACAAAAGGTAAGGGATATTTTATCATTTTGATTGTGCATTTCATCTTTCAAGTACTCTGCAGAATGGGTTTAATAAAATTCGGCTTAATTAGGATCCTTAGGTAATATACCATTCTAATAAAATAAATATTATGGGTAACTAGAGGCTTTGTAAAATTTCAGACATGGTTGTAGAATATATTTGCAAAAGTCTTAGTATTCTTTCCTGCCGCAGTAAACACAATGATAGAGGACATTGTATAACCTTTTCTGATAATTCAGAATATTGTGATGCTTATGGTCATCACTTTGATAATCAATTTTAATTATGAGAAATATAGGTATAAATTTAGAAGATAGAGTAGATTGTACTGAATGACCCTTGGATATAACCCAAAAGGTATTTTTTAAATTATTAAATACCTTTCTATACTTGTTTTTTTTTTTTTTTAAGATTTTATTTATTTATTTGAGAGAGAGAGAGAATGAGAGATAGAAAGCACTAGAGGGAAGAGCGTCAGAGGGAGAAGCAGACTCCCTGCTGAGCAGGAAGCCCGATGTGGGACTCGATCCCGGGACTCCAGGATCATGACCTGAGCTGAAGGCAGTCGCTCAACCAACTGAGCCACCCAGGCGCCCCATTTCTATACTTGTTTTGTATTAATCAATTTTCCTCTATCATAAAAGCAAAGGACAATAAAAGTAATGAAGTTCTGGCTTTTTTGTAATTGACTTAGTAAGTTGAAAAACTTCACCTTTTGTGAATCATGCGGAGTTATTTTTAAACCCTGTTTTATTATGTCAATATTTAAATTATTCCATCTGGGTCTAGTAATGAAAATCAGCCCTCAGAATACGTGCAAGTGGTTTACTTTTTGCTCAAGATTAATCTGTATAAATGTAGTTTCTAATCAACACGAGAAATGTAATTTTTAAAACAAAATATTAAAAGCTGTTTCTTTTTAAACAAATAAAAGTTGCTTATGAAAGACCAGGTGTTTTTACTTTTAAAAAACATAGTTTCTAAATGTTATCTTCAAAAAAGACATCACAAAAACAGTTTTCTTAAAAATGTTTTACTGAAGTATTTCAAATGGGAAAAATAGTAATATATATTCAGTGAGTTACTCTTATTTTTGGGAGTTTTTGTTTTTGGAAATGTAATGTAAGAATATAAATTATTTAATGAGTGCAGGTAACATGTTTGTGAACATAGACCTTGCCAAATTGAATCCTGCTGATAACCAGAAGGTCACATATTGTGACATATTTTAAAACATATTTTAAAACATATTTAATATTTTCTTCACATTGGGAAAATATTTCTACATTTCATACCAGTCGGAGGTGTTAAATTTATATCCTTGAAGAATGGTGTGAAATGCATATGTCTTTATTGCTGATTTTTCCTACATTGAAAAATTGTTTGCTTTATTTTAAAGTAAAACTTCAAAATCCTGGAAAAATAAAAAAAATTAAAACACTGATCTTTTAAGTACAACAAAGAGTCCTACAAATAAATGCACTTTTGTGCTATAATCAGGCATTTCTTTTGATAACAAGACCTTATTCCTGGCTACTTTTATTTTCTATATTCCCATTCCTAAAATAAATTATTGGGCCAGCTTTTTGGAAGGATGACTTATTTACATAAATATTTTGCAACGCAAAGAAGGAGAACCTTCCTGGGGCTAAACTGTCCTCCCCAAAGCATGTGAAGATTCCTTCCAATTTTGTTCCTTCTAATTAAGCATTATTGTAAAAATCCTCACCAGTCTCACAACTGATTAATGTTTCCATTAAGAAACTGAATATGGTGTTAAGTCTAGACCTAGAGAGCTGTAAGAAAAATTCTTGCAATATTTTCATACATTAAAGACAGCAACAAATCACATTTTCCTGTGGAGACTATATTGTAAGATACATAGAAGAGAATTAGTTAAAGTGTGTGAGATTTTAACTTATAATTTTCCAAAATAATCGTGTTATTTCTAGTAGCCATGCATTTGTACTTCCTGTTTCCATTCTGGAAGACTTTTCCATTCCTCACCTTGAGCATCCATGTTATGAGCAAATTCTCCCTATCTTTGTATTTAAATGCAAACCATCATCTCCTCTGTTCTAGACTACTGGAATACCCCACCTAAACGCTTTCTCTGCTTTTGCTCTCTCTCTCTTGAGATCTTTTCCACATAGGAGCCAAATGGATCTTTTCATGATATCACACAACTATTTAAACACCCCCCCACCTCGGGAACTTCTCCTAACACAAAATGAAATCCAGTCTTTCCCAGCACCCAGTACACTGTCATCTGGCCCCTCACTATCCCTCCAAATCTGCTCTGTGCTATTTCTCAAACCTGCCAAGTTCTATTCTTCTGTCTGGAAAAATCTCTCACTAGAACTTGACAAACTTTAATCATATCATTTAAGTTCCTGCTCAATATCATCTCCCCAGAGAGATCTCCCTTATGATTCTGTCTAAAATAGTTGACAACCTCATCACCGCCTAGTCCTTTAGCCTGTTTATTCTCTTCATAACACTTTCTACTTAGTGAAATTATATTTTTTTAGTTTTTTTTTTTACTTTTTATTGTCCATCTCTTGGACTATAATATATGCTCAGAGCATAACAACTTTATTAATCTATCTGCTGCTTTATCCCTGGTGCTTAGAAGAACATGTGGCATAGATTATTCTCTCAGTTTGTAGTTCTTGAATGAAAAAAAGAAATAAATCAAGGGTCTCTGATTCCCTGAAGCCTTTCCAACTGCCCATTTCCCACAATGTACATAAGTTGAGTAGATGTGATCATTCCTTTCTTTATCCCATTTGGTGTGAAAAGTTAACATTTATTGAGAGCTTACTGTGTACCAGGCACTAAGACGTTTACATATATTGTCTTATATAAACTCACAATATTTTGTGATGGTAAATATTATTAGGAATAGTAGTATTAGCAGTAGTAATAGTAGTAGTAGTAGTAGTAGTAGTAGTAATAGTAATATTTCTAGCCCAATGTCACCCAATAAGGCAGAGTAGGATTCAACCTTAGGGAGTCTGGCTCCTGAACCAGACTCTAAAGCCATTATGCTTTAAGGAAATCATCACGGTATTTTGAAATGGTTTGTTTGCATATTAATATTATGATCTCTCTTGGGGAAAAAATATGCTTTATTCCAATACAGTTCAAGCAAAATAGTGAGAGAAGGAATGAAGAATTATCTATACTTTGGCAACAACCAATGAATTCATACAATGTAAAATAAAAACAAATGCATTTTTGTCAGGCTCTCAGAGCTGCCTGATTCTGATCACTGAGAACAATGAAGGACCTATACTTTACCTGAGGAACAGATCAGGAACTATCAGCTTACTAAAAATGAAAGTTTTCAGAACAGATATTAACCATGCATCCCTTCAGTCTATAAACATTTATAAACATGCACATGAACAGAAGAATTCCAAGAATACTCTTTGAAATTTAGACATAAAACATTACTAAGACCACTTGGAAAAACTAGACAAAACCTGGTTCCATACTTATGATTTTTTTTTTTTTGGTATTTGTGGGGATGTAAATGGAATATAACTTGATTGTATTAATGAATTCCAGACTTATGTCATAATTTCCTTTCAACACTTTATGCAGTGGAGATAGAAGAACCAAAGACTTTATCTGAATACGTGAATATATGAACAGGAAAAAATATGTTCTCTGTGTGTCTGAACAACTACGGGGAAAAACATGTCTATTGTATTTCTCAAGGCTCTTTGTATGGGTCAGAGACATATCTCAGATCAGCTAGGACAAAGAGAATTATCAGCTGAATTAACTTAGGGGAATAGGAAAGTCAAATGCAGTGTCACCCACTAGTTTGAAGCATGTGAACCAGGTACTCAAATGCTTTCAGTATTTTTAGAGTATTATGTGTCTATTTTCTCCATATATGTCATTTATATCTACTAACAAAGGTAGAAGAATGATTGAATTTAACACGTGGAAAATGAAATCAAAAAAATTGTCCATATTTCAAAACAGTCAATTGATTTCATTGGTCTAGTGGGAAAGATTCTTTTGAAAACATACTCTGTGTAGAATTTGTATTAAAAAACAGTTTTGGCTTAAATGACTTTATACTGATATCTTTATTGATATTTACATTTATTTAATCTGATTAATTTGGAAGTTCACCCTGTCTCAACTGGAAATATGAATCATACACAGTATATATACAGTAGTGAAATACTTTTTAGGTATAAAACAATACTAAGAAAGCTTGGTCAAGAGAAAACATACCCTTTCCAGGAGAGTGCATTTCAAACCGTCTGTGGTGAAGAACCAAGTTTTTGTTGATTCCCCCCACTCCCAAGTACTTCAGGTACCACAATTTTTGTTAAAAAAAAGTAAATCGGGGCACCTGGGTGGCTCATTGGTTAGAAGTCTGCTTTTGGCTCAGGTCATAATCCTGGAGTCCTGGGATAGAGCCAGGTACCGGCTCCCTGCCCAGCAGGGAGTCGCTTGTCCCTTGCCCCCTGCTTGTGCTCTCTCTCAAATGAATAAATAAAATCTTAAAAAAAAAAAAGTATATTACTGGGGAGCCTGGGTGATGCAGTCAGTTGAGTTTGTTATCCTTCTCTCATGGATCATGTTCCTTCACTACCTGTTATCCAATGTTTGACAATATTTGCTTTATATTTTCTCCCCATTTCCTAGTTATTGAAGAAGAGATGGTAAATTCGGTGCTGTTACATCAGCTTGGCTGAAATGGAAGTACTGTACTATGTACATTTTGTCCTGTTATGTATTCATTATTATTCACTTCAAAATATTGTCTAATTTCTGCTTTTATTTTCTGTTTGTACATTGGACTATTTAGAAATGCATTA
The DNA here is from genome assembly GCF_003265705.2 of Callorhinus ursinus. Classification (NCBI taxonomy): domain Eukaryota; kingdom Metazoa; phylum Chordata; class Mammalia; order Carnivora; family Otariidae; genus Callorhinus; species Callorhinus ursinus. The sequence goes on along the minus strand of NW_027397071.1, from coordinate 32,372,755 downwards.
CTTGATAGCATGCAGTTGGGTTTTTCTAATTTTACTTTTATTATTGATTTCTAGATTAATTTCACTTTCATCAAAGAATATAACTGAATAATTTCAGTTTTTGGATTTTGCAAACATTTTTGGATTTTGTTGAGGCTTTTTTTTTTTTTTTGGCCTAGCTTAGGGATAAATTTTATACATGGGTACTTAAGAATATATATTCTTTTGTTCTTGGGTGAAGTATTCTCTACATATCAATTAGGTGATGTTTAAAAATTTAATTATTCATAACTTCTGATTTTTTTTTGCTCACTTCTGTCAGTTATAGAGGGAAGTATATTAAATGTGGATTTCTTCTTTTCTGTAATATGAATCTATGATATTAGATGATTATTGATTTGGTTTTATGACATCTTCCTATTGGATTGACTCTTTCATATTTTAGTATGGCCTTCTTATCTCTTACTTTGAAGTCTTTTAGTTTATATTACTATGGCAACACCAACTTTCTGTTGGTCCATTGTTTTCATGCTATCATTTTTCTTTCAACTCTTTATGTTCTTATGCATAAGGTGTGTCTCTTATATAAGCAATATAGTTGTTTTTTTACTTTGACTATCTAGGTCTTTTACTTGATGAATTTGGTCTATTTATACTTAATATAATAATTGATATAGCTGTGTTTATGTCTCTCACCCTACAATGTTTCTTTTTTTTTCTACTTTCTTTCTGACTTTTGACTTAGTAAGACATCAGAATTTTGTCCGTATATTAATTCCTTAGTTATACATTCTGTAATTGTTTTATAATGACTACCCTAGAGATTATATATTCATCCTGTACTTATTACAAACTAAACGAAGTTATTATTTTATCACTTTCCTGCTACTGTTTGAATCATAGATCTTTTAATTCCATTTACTCTATTACTTCATTTTTCATTCTTACTATTTTCAAAATAGAGAAATCTCTTAAAACTTCACTGGTGCAACTCCAATTAGTGTTGGCTTAAATGACTGCCCTTTTACCTTGTCAAAGAAAAAAAAAAGAGAACATTTATTTTCTATCAGAAACTGGGTTCAATTGATCAAAGATCTTTTGGAATCTGTCATAAAGGTCATTGAGTTTTTCCCCTTTGCCCATGTAATATGATTAATTATGGTAATCTATTTTCTATTAATGAAAAGCCCTTGAATTCTCACAGAAAACTTCTCTTAATGATGGTACTTTAAGAATTTAATATTCTGTTAAATTTGAGATACTACTGTTTGTCATTTTGTGTTTATATCCATAAAATAACTTTGTCCACATATTGCTGTGTCATTTCTGCTTTGCTCTGTTTATTTAATCTTTGTTAAGAGTTGGTAGCAGCATCATATTAGCTTCATAAAATGAATTGAGTCGTTTCTTATTTCTCTGTACCCTGAAAGAGATTGAAAAGCCAATAAATTGTGTCTTCTTAAAATTTTATACAAACTCATCTATGAAACTGTTTGGGTCATGAAAAACCTGAGAAATTTCTTAACTTTAAAATAAATATGTACTTTGTCATTGATTGTTTAAATTTTATGAGCATGATTTCATGTACATAATTAATCTGAAAAAGAATTTTTCTGTGTCTGAGGTTCTATCTCTTTTCATACCTAATGTTGTGAATTACTAGTCTCACACTTTTCTGTGAGTATCTTTTAGAGTTTTATCTGTTTCATTATCGTTTTCAAATAACTAGCTTTAGATGTGTCTTCATTTCTAACTTCTCTAATTTATTAAATTATGTTGTCATTTTTAAAAGAGATTTTTATTTATTTACTTGAGAGACAGCAAGAAAGAGTGAGAGAGCACAGAGGGAGAGGGAGAAGCAGACTCCCTGCTGAGCAGAGAGCCCAACATGATCATGACCCCCAGATCATGACAGCCAAAGGCAGATGCCTAACCGACTGAGCCACCCAGGTGCTCCTATGTTGTCATTTTTACAACTTCTTTTCTCCTGATTAATAGGAGTTATTTCACTGTACTTTTACTATCATCATATTAGTATTTATTGCTGCAAAATAAATTACAACAAACTTTGCAACTTAAAAAACCCATTTAGTAGCTCACTGCACATCAGAAGTTTAGTATGATATTGCTGTGTTCTCTGTTCAGGGTCTCATGAGACAAAAATCATGATGTAGATCAGGCTGAGTCTTCTCCTAGACAAAGAGGAAAAAAGAATCGAGGAAAAAGAATCTCCTTCTAAGCTCATTCTTGCCATCTGCACAATTCAGTTCTTTGCTGTTATAGGACTGGTCCCTGTGTCCTTTTTGGCTGTCACTCAGTGGGTGCACTCAGCTTCTAGGGATTGCCCATGCGGCCTTGTGTCTTCAGATCTGCATCAGTGTGTTAAATCCTTCCCCATGCTTTGGATCTTTACCTATTGTCTCGGTCCTCTAGATCAGATTTAAAGAGATCATGTGATTAAGCCAGACACACTAGAATATTTTCCTCTATTAAGGTCAACTGGTCTGAGACCTTAATTACATTTTCAAAATCATAGCAGCATCTAACTAGGTATTTGACTGAATAACTGGGAAAAGGTATATATTTGCCAGGGGGTTACCCCATTCCTATGAGTAGAATATTTTGTTTGCTTATTATTTTTCCTACTTTGTGGATATAATTTCTCTAGAGTATATATTTGTCTGTGTCCTCTGCTTTTAGTATATTCTAAATTGAGAAGTTGATACCCTCCTTGACTCAAGAGTTAGTTATTATTTTTGATTCTCTTGTGTTTTAATGTATTTCTTAAGTAATTCTTTTATCATTAAAGTTAATTTTTAGTTCACTGAAATGAACTGAAATGAGATAAAGAGAAGAGGTATGATTTATTCTTTTCCATTTGGGAATTTTTTTTGAGACTCAAGATATGATCAATATTTATATATGCCTTATGAATATTTAAAAAGTGTATATATTTTCTGCCTAGGAGCTATAATATTAATTATATTCAATTTCTCAATTTCCTTATTTGACTTTGGATTATTTGATCATCATAGAGAAAGTTTCAAAAAATAATTATGTTTTCCCATTTATCTTTTTTGTTTTTAAGGCTCTTCTAATTATACATCAGTGAAATATTATTTTATTTCTTTATTATCACCATACTGTACATTCTATCCCCAGAGCTTACTTATCTTATAACTAGAAGTTTATAACATTTGACCACATTCATCCACTTATCCCACCCCCACCTCCCACCTCCCACCTATGGCAACCACTAATCTGTTCTCTGTTAACTATGAGTTATTTTTGTTTTAGATTTCATATATAGGTGAGATCATACATTATTTATCTTTCTTTTCTTGACAGCATAATGCCATCAAGTTCCATCCATGTTGTTGCAAATGGCAAGATTTCCTTCTTTATTATGGCTGAATAATATTTATGTATGTTATATAAATGTTTATATAACATATAATATATTTATTCATTCATTCATTCATCTGACAATGGACACGGGTTGTTTCCATATCTCGGGATTATAAATAATGTTGCGTGGTGACCATGGATATCTCTTTAGGATAGTGATATTGTTTCCTTTGATTATATACCCAGTAGTGAAATTGATGGATCATTTGTAGCTCTATTTTTAATTTTTTGAGAAATTTCCATACTGTTTTCACAGTGGCTACACCAATTTATATTCCTACCAACAGTGCACGGGGTTCTCTTTTCTGCACATCCTCACCAGCACTTATTATCTCTTATCTTTTTAAGGACAGACATTCTAACAGATGTGAGGTGATATTTCATTATGGGTTTGATTTACATTTCCCTGACGATTAGTGATGTCAAACACCTTTTTACCTACCATTTGTATGTCTTCTTTGGAATAATATCTATTCAGTCCTTATGCTCATTTTTTAATCAGATTTTTTTTTTGCTATTGAATTGTATGAGGTTTTAAAACATATTTTGGATATTTACCCTTTATTAGATATATGATTTTCAAAATTTTTCCCATTATGGAGCTTGCCCTTTCATTTTGTTGATGGTTTCCTTTGCTGTGTGGAAATTTTTTAGTTTGGTGCAGTGCCACTTATTTATTTTAGCTTTTGTTGCCTTCGCCTTCCAAAAAAATCATTGCCAAGAGCAACAATAAGGAGTTTACTCCGTATGTTTTCTTCTCAGAGTTTTATGGTTTCACATTTTATGTTTAAATCTAATCCATTTTATTTTTTAAAATATTTTTAAAATCCTTAATATTTTTATTTTGTTAGGATCAATTTAAAATACGTACAACATATTTTTAAGTCAGATTGCTTGGGTTTGAATCCTAGTTCTGTTATTTATTAGCTACAGCTATACTTAAATTTTCTTTTTTAAAAAATTGCTATGTTCAGTTAGCCAACATATAGTACATCATTAATTTTTGATTAAGTTGATTTTTATATATGGTGTAAGATAGGATTCAGTCCATTCTTCTGCATGTGTTTATCCATTTTTCCCCAACACCTTTTATTTAAGAGACTGTTCCTTCCCCATTGTATATTGTTGGTTTGTTGATTATAATTGACCATATATGTATGGGTTTATTTCTGGGTTTTTATTCTGTTCCATTGACCTATGTGTCTGTTTTTATTCTGATACCACATTATTTTGATTAATATACCTTTGTAATACAGTTTGAAACCAGGAAGAGTGATGCTTTTTTCCAGACTTGTACTTCATTCTTTTTTTTTTTAATGTTTTTTTATTTATTTATTCATGAGAGTCAGAGAGAGAGAGAGAGGCAGAGGCAGAGGGAGAAGCAGGCTCCCCGCCTAGCGGGGAGCCTGATGTGGGGCTCGATCCCAGGACCCTGGGATCATGACCTGAGCCGAAGGCAGACGCTTAACCATCTGAGCCACCCAGGCGCCCCAGACTTGTACTTCATTCTTAAGATTGCTTTGACTATTTGGGGTCTTTTGTGGTGTCATAGAAATTTTAAAATTATTTTTTCTATTTCTGTGAAAGATGTCATTGGAATTTGTATAAGGACTGTGTTGAATCTGTAGATTGCTTTGGGTAGTATGGGCATTTTAACAATATTAATTCTTTCAACCCATGAGCATAGAATATTTTTCCACTTATTTGTGACTTCTTTAGTTTCTTTTGTTAATATCTTACAGTTTTGGATATACAGATCTTTCACTTCCTTGCTTAACTTTATTCCTAGGTGGGTTTTTTTTTTTTTGATGCAATTGTAAATGGGATTGTTTTCTTAATTTTTATTTTTGATAGTTCATTGTTAGTGTATAGCAATTCGAATGACTTTTGTATATTGATTTTGCATCCTGCAACTTTACTGAATTCACTTAGTTCTAACAGTTTTTTTTGTTTTTGTTTTTCTAGCATCTTTAGGGTTTTCTATATATAAGATCATGTCACCTGCAAATGGAGATTATTTTACTTCTTCCTTTCTGATTTGGATTCCTTTTATTTCTTTGTCTTTCCTAATTGCTCTGGCTAAGACTTCCAGTATTATGTTGAGTAATAATGATAAAAGTGGTCATCTTAGTCTTGTTCCTGATTTTAAAGGAAAAATTTCAGTTTTTCACCACGGACTATGATGATAGCTGTAGGCTTGTCATATATTGTCATATATGGCCTTTATTATGTTATGTTCCCACAATACCCACTTCACGGAGTTTTTATCATGAATGGATGGTAAATTTTGTCAAATGGCTTTTCTACATTTATTAAGATGATCATATGACTTTTATTGTTCATTTTCTTCATGTTTTATATCATATTGTTTGATTCGCAGATGTTGAACCATACATATATCCATGGAATAAATGCCATTTGATCATGGTGTGTGACCTTTTAATGTATTCTTGAATTTGGTTGGTAATATTTTGTTGAGGATTTTTGCAACTATGGTCATCAGAGATACAGGCTCATAGTTTTATTTTCTTGTAGTGTCCTTGTCTGGTTTTGGCGTCAGGGTAATAACTGATCTTAAAAATGAATTTGGAAATATTTCCTCTTCTTCAATTTTTTGGAAGAGTTTAAGAAGGATAGGTGTAAATTTTCTTTGTATGTTTAGTAGAATTCACCAGTGGAACCATCCGGTCCTAGACATTTGTATTTGGGGAGATTTTTGATTACTGATTCAATTTTACTATTAATTAGTCTATTCAAGTTTTCTATTTCTTCATGATTTTTCTTGGTAAGTGTATGTTTCTAGGAATTTATCCATTTCTTCTAGGTCTTCAAATATTGGTATATAATTGTTCATAGCAGTCTTTTATGATCCTTTATAGTTCTCTGTCAGTTTTAATGTCACCTCTTTCATTAATAATTTTTAATTATTTGAGTCCTCTCTTTTTTTGGTGAGTCTAGCTAAAAGTTTGTCTAGTTTGTGTATGATTTAAAAAACAGCTCATAATTTTCAATAGATAATTGATCTTTTCTACTTTTCTTTAGTTTCTATTTCATTTATTCCTGTTCTGTTATTTCTTTCTTTCCTTCTACTATCTTTGGGCCTTTTTTGGTCCTACTTTTACTAGTTCTTTGAGGTGAAGAGTTAAGTAGGCTGTTTATTTAAATTCTTCCTTTTTTCTAATGCAGTCATTTATTGCTATGATCATTCCTCTTAGAACTACTTTTTCTACATCTCATAAGTTTTGATATGTTGTATTTCTGTTTTCACTTGTCTCAGTTTTGTATTACTCTTTTTATCTCTTAATTGACCTACTAGTTGTTTGGCAGCACATTCTTTAATCTCCACATATTTGTGAATTTTCCATTTTCTTCCTGTTATTGATTTCTAGTTTCATACTACAGTGTTCAGAAAAGATGTATGATATGATTTCAGTCAAAAGATGCTTGATATGATTTCAGTCTTCCTAAATTACTGAGATGTAGTTTGAAAATAATAAGAAAAAAATCCACATTGAAACAGGTGGGAAAGGCTGAGACACACTGTTGCCATAAACCTCATCCCTGGCATAATGACAAATAATCAGGGGGAAAATCACAACTCCCAGATTTTCCCTAAGAAGTTAAGGGTTTGCACTCAACATCTAGTGTCCAAATTTTTAAAATCTTTACCTAGAGGATAGGATCTGAAAACACATAGAGCTGAAGGCTAATGGGGCTTATGTGCACAAGACCCACAAGACTAGAGTAAACAAAGAAGTAGTTTTAATAGGCTTGCAAGGACTCTCTCGGGTGCTGTCTCTTTAGGGCTCAGTGCAGACACAGCAGACAGAAACAGCCATCTTCTAATCTGAAACAAGCTTATACATATGCCTACATACCAGCTTTTGCAACTAATGCCCAAGGGACACACCCCTTCATCACCTGGCTTTGTTGGCCAGAGGAGCTTGCTTTTGCAGGTCCTGTGGGACTATAGCAAATAATGAATCAGTTCTTGATTGGCTGTCCCCTCAGGTTTCAGTGCAGAGGGAGCAAATATCCAGCTCCAGTCTTTTCCTGAAAGAGATCTACTTGCACACTTTAAAAGATTCTGCTTGAGCATGCAGTTTTCTATCAATGTGCATCTAAGAATTGATTGAAATCCTTCCCTTTGTGACACTGACAGATCTTGGCACACCCTCAGCTACTGAAGGCCATTAAGAGACAAGAAGTCTGCTTGGACAATCACACAGATTTGAGAGACAACCAAGAGCTAGGACCATCCTGTAATATAAGGTTCATCTCCTGCACAAGACCACTCCTTAAAGTCTGGAAGAGGGGATATTTTATATAATGCACAGAAACCAAAACAAAAAGTCACAGGACATATAGAAACAGGGGAATATGTTCGAAACAAAAGAACAAGATAAAACTCCAGAAATAGAACTTAATAAAATGATAAGTGATTTATCTGATAAGGAGTTCAAAGTGATGGTCATAATGATGCTCACCAAGGCTAGGAGAATATTGCATGGACAAAATTAGAATTTCAACGAAGAGATGGGAGATATAAGAAAGTATCAAATAGAAATCACATACATGAGGAATATAATAATTGAACTAAAAATTTCTTTTGAGAGGTTCAACAGCAGACTAAAACAAGCATAAGGGGTCAGCAAACTTGAAGACACAAAAATACATTATATTGACATAAGTTGTTCAATAGGTAAAGACAAAGAAATAATCTTAAAAGCAATATGAGAAAAACAGCTTGTTACATACAAGGGAACCCCCAAAAGACCATTAGCACATCTTGCAGCAGAAACTTTTGTAGGCCAGAAAGGAATGGCATGATATATTCAAAGTGCTGAAAGAAAAAACAAAAAATTGCCAATCAAGAATATTCTATCTGGCAAAGTTGTCCTTCAGAATTAAAGGTGAGATAAGGAATTTTCCAGACAATCAAAAGCTGAAAGAGTTTGTCACCACTAAACCAGCCTTGCAAGAAATGTTAAAGGGATTTTTTTCAAGCAGAAATGAAAGATACTAATTAGTAATAGGAAAACATGAAAGTATGAATCTCACTGCTAAGGGTAAATATATAGTTAAATTCCGAATAATCTAATGTTGCAATGGTGGTGGGTAAATCACTTATAAATTTAGTATGAATATTAAAAGACAAATGTCATAAAAATAACTATGCAATAATTTGCTAATGATACACAAGGTAAAAAGATGTAAATTGTGACAATAAAACATAAAATATTGTGGGAGAGACTAAAAATGTAGATCTTTAGTATGTGTTCAAACTTAAGTTTTTATCAGTTTAAAATAGACTTTAATAAATATCTTTTATGTGTGCCTTAATGATAGCTGCAAAGCAAAAACCTATAGTAGATACACAAAAGAAAAGACAAAGGAATCTAAGCATACTACTATAGAAAATCATCAAACACTAAGGAAGAGACAGAGAGGAAAAAACAACAAAGAAATTGGAAAATAGCCAGAAAAAAATTAACAAAATGCAATAGTAAGTTCATACCTATCAATAAATACCTTAAATGTAAGTGGACTAAATTCTCCAATCAAAAAACGTAAGAGTGGCTGAATGGATAAAAAGCAAGACCCAATTCTAGTACATACAAGAGACTCACTTCAGATTTAAGGATACATATAGACTGAAAGTGAAGAAATGAAAAAAGATACCCCATGCAGATGGAAACCAAAAGAAAGCTGAGGTAACTATACTTACATCCAGCAAAAAAGACTTTTAAAACAAAGACTGTGCTAAGAGACGAAGAGGGGCATTACATGATAAAGGGGTTAATTCAACAAGAGGTTATAACATTTGTAAATATTTATGTGCCCAATGTAGGAGCACCTAAATATTTAAGCAAATATTAACAGATATAAAGGGAGAATTTGATAGGAATACAATAATAATAGGGCACCTAAATACCCTACTTTCATGATACATTAGCCAAACAGAGCATAGATAAGGAAACATACATTGGACTTTAATTACACTTTGGATCAGATGAACATAACAGACATTTATAGAACATTCCATTTAACAGCAACAGAATACATATTCTTCTCGAGCGCACATGGAACATTCTCTTGGATAGGTTATATGTTTGACTACAAAACAGTGATATATATTTGACTCATAAATGTTTTTGGTGATTAAATACCCATATTATATCTTTAATTCTTTTTTTTTTTTAAGATTTTATTTATTTGATGGAGAGATAGAAAGCACAAGTAGGCAGAGTGGCAGGCAGAGGGAGAGGGAGAAGCAGGCTCTCCGCCAAGCAGGGAGCCAATGCGGGGCTCGATCCCAGGACCCTGGGATCATGACCTGAACTGAAGGCAGATGCTTAACGACTGAGCCACCCAGGCTCCCCATATGTTTAATTCTTAAATAATATCTGACAACTTGATAAATAAAGGATTTATATGATGATTATAATAATGGGAATGATCATTTGCATAACATTGACATTGCCACTACTGATTTTATCTTTAATTTTTCTAATATGTTTTTATTTTGTTTGTATTTTTTAGTTTTAGGTTTTCATATATTTTAGTTGCCTTTTGTTTTGCAATCTAAAAGTTTTCAAGTAGTGAGGTTTAACACATTTATCTTTAGTTGGGCTTACTTCTATTCTACTGTATATTTTATTTCACAGTATTCTTCCACCCCCAGTTCACTGCTTTTGCTAAATTAGTCAAAGTTTCTTTAGTCTTTTGTTCTCTAGTGATTTGAGGATTATACATCTTATATTTATTCTACTACTTTAACATTTTGGTCATATACATACATTTATATGAATTCATATTTTAAACATATTTTACTCTAGCAATACAGAATGATCTTTTTAATAAAACAAAACTGATAATCTCATTTCCCCATATAATATTCTGGCTTCCTATATTTGAAGATAAAAATTGAACACCTTAGCTTAGAAACAAAGGTCCTTCATTAACTGGTTTATTCTTCTCTTTCTTTCTTTGTAATATTTGTTCCCCTTTTCTTTACCCACCAAAGCATGTTCTGTGGTTTGAGGCTTCATGAATATGCTGTCTTTCAAATTGGGATGCTTTAATTTAATTTCTTTTAGTTTTTCTGATAAATCCTGTCAAATTTCTTTTTTTAAAGATTATTTATTTGTTTATTTGAGAGAGAGGAGAGAAAGAGTGAGCATGAGTAGGGGAGAGGGGCAAAGGGAGAGGGAGAGGGACAAGCAGACTCCCTGCTGAGCAGGAAACCCAACCTAGGACTTGATCCCAGGACCCTGAGATCATGACCTGAGCCAAAGGCAGACACTTAACCAACTGAGCCACCCAGGTGCCCCAAATCCTATCAGATTTCAACATTAAGGTCAAACTGCCATATCCTCCAATAAACTTTCCTAATCACCTTCTCCACCCAAATCCTAGTTTTTAAAATGCTTCTTTACTGAAGTGGCACTCTAGGTACCTCACCATAGCACCTCTTGTCCTGCTACCTGATCACTAGGTTACTCATTCATCTTCTATTTTATAACTGGGAGTTCAATAAGGGAAGGGGCCACATCTTATTCAGCTTTGCATCCTCAAAATATAGCACAGTAGCTTACGTATACGTGGTACTTAATATTTGCTTAATGAATTAAGTATACTAGCTACACTTTAGTATTTGCCCATGTTTTGACTCAAATCCTTAGAAATTTCATTTTACATTTATAAAATACATAAAGCCATTCTCTGATTTATTCTAAGTACCAGAAACAAAGAAAAATATAAAATTAAATAAATCATAATGTAAACTGTGTGCTTTAATTAATAATATATCAATATTAGTTCATCAATTATAACAAATGTACCACACAAATGCAAGATCTTAATAGTAAGCAAAAGTGGGATGGAGGTGAGGGGTTAAATGGGAACTCTTTATACTCCCTGTTGAATTTTTCTGTAAACCTAAAACTTCTCAATAAATAAGTTTTTTAACTAAACATTTTACTTTTTCTACAATATGAACTATTACAATTGAATATACATTACTATTTAATAATTTTTATTTATTTTTAAAAAGATTTTATTTATTTGGGAGAGAGAAAGCATGTGCAAGCAGGGGGAGGGTCAGGGGAGAGAAAGAAAGAACATTAGGCTGACTTCGTGCTAAGTGAGGAGCCCAATGTGGGGCTCAGTCTCATTACTCTGAGCTCATGACCTGAGCCAAAACCAAGAGTCAGATGCTTAACCAACTGAGCCACACAGGTGCCCTAATAATTTTTATTTATTAATTAAATTAACATATTTGGGCACCTTGGATAACTACAACTATATCTGTGATTAGGAGACAAAGGTATATAAGACAGAAAGCTAGAGACAAACTGTTAATTGCTACGTATTATGAAGAGCACTATGAAGACCGTAGGATAGCATTCTTTGGGAGCACATAGGAAGGGTTTCTGTCCTAGAACTGATCAGAAAGGATTACATGATAGAAATGACACCTTAAAAGAAAACTGAATGATGAGTAGGAGTTTAAAAATAGAGAATTGGAGTTAGAGAAAATAGAGGCTGGAGAATTAAATCTGATACTATTTTACATTTTGAACTTTATCCAGAGAGTGATGTGATGATATTGACAAGATTTTAAAGTGGACATAATCAGATTTTCTTTCTAGAATGATTATCCGGATACTATAGAGAGGACAATGGACATAAAATAGATGGTACAAAACAAGATGGTACTAAAGCAGATAGACAACTTATGAGACTTTTCTAATCATCTAGGCTAGAAATGGTGTCTCTCTAAAATAGGTTAGTGTCAGTAGGAATAGACTGAGAATTTCAGAGGGGATTGGGACATAGATGGATTGAGCGTGAGGGAGAGGAAGGTATCTTGAATGATTATCCAGTTTCTCACTGTTCACTTGGTAGATGTCCTTATGCCATTTACAGAGAGAGAAAAGGTAGAGTAAATTTGGTAATGGCGATTGGACATGAGTTCAGTTTGGGATTTGAGATGACTGCAGAATATACAAATGGAGATCTTTAGTTGAGAAATGGATGTGCAGATCTTGATGTATGTAAGGGAACTGGGCCATAGAGAGAGACTTAGGAAGTGCCAGATTGTCTTTGTAACTGAGGAAGGAGAGTGGGAGAACTGGGAATGCAGCATTGGGTACTTTCCCTGCTATATAGCTATGGAGAATTGATATTTCAGAAGTGTAACTGAGAGAATAGATATTTTCTAGTTGAAAAACTTCATAGATGTTTATACTGTATTTTTCTCTCTGGTGATAAAGTGACTTTAGAAGTAAAGCTTATTTATTTTTAGTGAACATTACATCTTTTTGAAGATACAAAGATACTCACTCAAGAATCTTCAAAAACTCTTAGGCTGCTATCCATATAATAGATCCCGAGGATCTTATCACCTTCCTGACTATAAGAATGTATGTACTTTAATGAAGTTGTTATCAACTCAATCAGACTTAATGCCTCCTTTTATAACACTGTGAAATGTTCCCTCTACTATCCTGAAATTAAATTCAAAGATAATACCTATACACATAATTTTTTAAAAAAAATGCAATGCCTTAAGTTTAGGATAAAGGAGGAATAAAGGCAAAATATAATAAAATTATTATTTCTCTATATAAATGCTCCCTCAGAACAAGCCTACAAGAGAAAATGAAATAATCAGATATTTGAACACTCAGGTGAAATCACTGTGAAACTACAGCTACAAATGTAGGTTGTATAAAGTTTAGAAAGGCAAGGATTTTTAACTCTTTTATTCACTGCTATATCCTCAGTGCCTGGATCGGTGCCTAACACATAGTGTGTGCCTGATAAAAACTTTGTTAATTATTGAAAGGTTGAAAGCAGGTATTCTGTATTGGTTTAAATATGACTAGTAACATTGCAGTGATGTGATATTCTGAATTGTGAATTAGTTTTTGGTGAATTGTCACACTAAAGTTTTCCTAGTTGCTGCATTTAAGAAGTATGGTTACTGGTTTAATTATTACTGGTTAAGTATTAACCCATGGGGGGAAAACATTAATCTGAAAGAATTGCTTTAAAATAGCTTCACGTTAAGTACTTTATTTATATCAATGAGTTTGCACTAATTGATCACCTATTATGTATCTGATAGTAGAGCTTGTGTTGTGCATCTGTGTATACACAGCTCTTATTTAATAAATAATTTTAAATAAATAAATTCTTGCAACAACTGGCTTTGTGGTGTTTTGTTACTTTATTGTATTTCCATTTGATAGTTAGTGATTGCTATGGTCTGTTACTGATATTTGAAGTAATATAGCAGAATTGTCTGATTTCTTTATTTACAAAAAAGGGATATTTTATCCAGAAATTTAATACTACATTTAGCTTACTATTTTTATATAATACATCAAACTTATTTTTTATTATTGCCATTTCTCTGCCTGGATCCTTTTGAATCCCTTATTTCTTCTACGAGTGCCAGTCTGACTTCCCATCATTAACCCCACCATCTTTGTTAGAAGGCTGCCCTCTGTTGCCAGAGCCCTCTTTGCTAATGCACAGATGACCAAAAATGTCTGGGACTTAACATTTCCCTGAAAGCAGCCCTTTACCAATGGGTTCAAGAATATAAGTATTCTAGCTCCTTCACCTGTGGTCAGAATAATTCTGAAGAATGTGTTTAGTACCTTTTCCCCAGAGATTCCCTGGGGATGATGCTTAATAACAATTTGACAAGTTGCTTTTCCTTTTCTACATTATCTTTATACTCTTTCATTTTTCTTGCACCTCTCAAATTAAGAGTGCACAGTCTTTCTTCTCAAGGTCTGACTCTAAGGGGAACCCTACTAGGGGAGTTAGAAATGGTTCTAGGAGGCACATCCCCAGACAGAATTATATGGTTGGGTCATTGGCTGGCCAGATAGTAAAAAAAATACTGCATTATGGTGATAGGTGGGATGGTGATAATCTTCAGCATTCTGTAGCATTGGTAAGTCTCTTACCAGTGGTGAATTGAGATGGAAGAAGAATGCACTGACATATGCAATATCTCTGACATTTGAGATACACGATGGCAATGGCAATTATAAAGGCTGTGACATTATTTAGTTATTGTAAAACTCCATTGATGTGCTAAATAAAAATGACAGACTCAAATCCGGCAACAGACAGCTTCTGTACAGAGGAAAGGCCAAAGGGTATCTTTAATAGTATTTAAAGTGATCCTCATTTCCTTCAACTGGAGGGCAAATCAGACCAAAACCAGACCCACCATCTAATTGTGAAAGTAGCTGAATTACAGGGAAGGGCATGATTCCCAGTACTGATATGCCTGCTACTCTAAAGAAAGCGCCAGAGGAATGGGTACAAAGTACGAAAGGAATGGGCCCCAGCTAACTGGGATGGGAACACCAGTGTGTGGATACACTTGAGAATCTTGGATCTGCACATACCCTTGAACCCTCCAAGACTGCAGAAGTGGCCCGTGTCCCTTCTTAGACAATAATAGCCTACCCTTGGGGCGCCGGGGTGGCTCAGTTGGTTGGGCGGCTGCCTTCGTCTTGGGTCGTGATCCTGGAGTCCCAGGATCGAGTCCCGTATCGGGGTCCCTGCTCGGCGGGGAGTCTGCTTCTCCCTCTGACCCTCTTCCCTCTCGTGCTCTCTATCTCTCATTCTCTCTCTCTCAAATAAATAAAATCTTAAAAAAAAAAAAATAATAGCCTACCCTTGCCTAGAGACCTTGCAGAGGCCTCTATTGAGATGGATGCCTCCCAACATGATAAGGGCCTTCTTTAAGATTTCCCTCTGCCTCCCCTCATCACTTCTAGACTAACAGCTAGTTTAAAGTTTCGTAAACTACTGTAACTGCCTTGTGAGAATAGCCTGAAAGAGGTCAAAATATTTAGAAAGGTGGGCATGCTGTAATTCACTCTCTAACCTATTTTCCCAAAGAGAGTCCAGAGGACTCTCCGTTTAGTAAATCTATGGGAAATTAGCTAGTGAGGATGGCACCAACATAATGTCCTTCCTAAGCCAGGGTTGATGGAGGGGAGTGGGACGGGAATGATAGGATTTTGGCACAGCAGAGGCCTGGTGCCAAAATTAAACATTAGAGGAAAAGCATATGTAGTTTTCCAAATGTAACAAAGCTGGAATAGCAAACTGGTTTGTATTTTGCATTATTTAACTATAATTTTTATGAAAAATTTAATATAGACCTATATTCATAGAACTTAACTACATGTTACTATCTTAAAATCATATTTTTATGTTCTATGTTTGTTAGAAAGTTTAGTCATGGAGGTTGCTTATAAAAAATAATGCAATAAAAACAAAATTACTAACATTTCCTGGGAAGGTAAGCATTAACTTCATAATATAAATTTTGTAAGTGAATATTGTATATTGATTTTTATTTTCCTGATCATCAGTGGTACTCAAAAAATATCCATAGCTTTTTCAACTTTATTTTTATCCTAAAATCCTTACTCTCTTTAAATTTTTTCTTAGTGATATTTAATACCACTATTTGCTTGAGAGAAAAATTATGTGTGAATGTGAATGTGATTATTTGCAAGGATGTCACCAGTTTTCACTAAAGGAACAAATTGGGGCACATTCTGGTAAGAAATGTGTATGATGAGCCAGAGTAGTCCCTTTTGGGGTGTTTCTTGCCTGGGAGCCACTTTATGCCAAAAGAAGTGATTTCTAATCGTGGGAGCTTTAAATGTTCCCCCATCCTGCTTAAGTGGCTGCATTTAAATGAAGCTTAAGTACACCAGAACTTGTGGAAGCATTAGCAGGCAAATAGGCTAGTACTTTCTATTTTTCTTTCTTTCTTTTTTAGATTTATTTATTTATTTTAGAGAGAAAAAAAGGACATGCAGGGGGAGATGCAGAGGGAGACAGAAATCCTCAAGCAGACTTCCTCCTGAGTGGGGCTTGATCCCAGGACCCTGAGACCAGATCAAGAGTCAGCCATTTAACAGACTGAGCCACCCAGGTGCCCCAGTACTTCTGTTTTTCAATGAGTGTATCTGGATAGTAGATGGCGTGTGTGTACTTATGTCTGAGTCCCACTGTGTATTCCAGTGTTCTCTTCAGGGCATAAAAATGCATGTTTTTATTAAGTTTACTTAATATTTTTAACTGGTTAATAAATCCCCTGTTAAAGTAAATTTTTCCATTTTAAAATTAGTATACACTTATACTGGGAAATCTGGAAACATTTTATTTTTTTTAACTTTGAGAAAAACTACCCATATTTTCACTACCTGATAGTTACCCGAGTGTTTTTTATAGTCACTTCTCTGTTTTTTATATTTACATATGTTCTTTTTACAGTGAATATGCAACCTTCAATCTTTCCTTTTCACTTATGAAAATGAAATAAACTTTTTTCCAGGAGCTAATACCTCTTAAACAATATTTAATGGTTTCATAAGAGCTCATTGAGTATATATACTACACATTACTTAATCACCATCTTATCATAAACATTTAGGTTGTGAGTTAATCAGGCTTCTCCAGAGAAACAGAACTGGTGATAGGTATAGATAGATAGATGATGGATAGATAGTTAGGTAGATAATTAATATAAGAAATTGGCTCACATGATTATGGAAGCTGAGAAGTCCCACAAGCTGTAGTTGGCAAGCTGGAGACCCAAGAGAGCTGATGGAATAGTTCAAGTTCAAGACCAAGGCCTGAGAACCAGGAAAACTGATGGTGTAGGTCTCAAATCCAAGCGCAGGAGAAGACTGATGTCCCAACTAAGTCAGGCAGACAGAAAATAATTCTTCTTTTCTCTCCAGTTTAGTTCTAGTCAGGCCCTCAACAGATTGGATGATGTTCACTCAAATTGGGAAGGACAATCTGTTTTACCCAGTTTACTGATTCAAATGCTAATCTCATCTTGAAACACTTTCACTGATGCACCCACAAATAATGTTTAACCAAATATCTGGGCACCCCATGGCTCAGTCAAGTTGATATAAAATTAACTATACTTATTATTAAGAATACTTCTGTCATCAGTATTTATGCCAATTTTTTTGTTTTCTTTTATTTCAGAATTTACGAATAATTTCTTAAAATAGATTCCCAGGAGTGAAATTATCAGATCAAATTGCATAAGTATTTAAAATTTTCACAATTGTCCTGACCTGTTTCTGTGATATTCTTTATTACGCTATATTTGGTCACAAAATTATCATTCTATACTATTGTTTAACATATGTGTTTAATTTCCATAGAATTAAAATTCGTATTTGATTTTATTTGCCTTTTGAACACTGATATGGTAGAACATTTCCCATATGTATGACCTCTTTTGTTAAACATCAGGTCATATCAATTGGCTGCTTATCTAGTGAGATTACAGGACATCTTAAACTGATTTGTGAAATCCCCAGGTATTAATAACATTAATACTCTCTTATTAGGGCTTTTTAAATTGTATTATTTCACTCTGTATTCTCTTTAAAATAAGCTTCTAGTTATAAGTACCTCAAATCTATTTTTATTTATAATGTCATATTTACATTTATAAAAATCTTATTAGCTCACTGTAGGTTTAATGAATTGCTATATTTATTTCTCCCCAAGGTCATCTTTGAATTTTTGGTTAATATATGAAATGAGTATGTGAACTCATCATTTTCTAAATAGCAAACTGATTACCAAACAGTTTTATTAAATCATCCTTCCTTTGCTCACTGGTTTGTGATGTTTCTATGACGTGCAATGTTCTTTATGGAGATAAGCTCTAATCCTCACATGTATATTCTGTGTTACTTATCTATGTCTGTCTAATTGTGTTATGATCATTTAAATATTATGGTTTTGTAAATACATAATATCTGACAGGTCTTGTCCATTCCTTTAATTTTATACATGTTTTTAAAGTATAAAATTTAAAATTATAATGTCAACTTGCCTGAAAGTTATTTCTTTTTTACTTTGAATGAAATTACAGTAAATAAAGTAATTATGAATGAGAAGATATCTTTAAATATTATGAATTTTATCTAAAACTTGGTATTTTTGTTTAATTTCTTAATTCTGCTTTAATTCTCTATTTGATAATTTTCTTCAGATATACCCTATGCATGTTTCGTTGACATTATTCCTGGGCATTTTGTTACTGCAAGTGGAAATAAAATTATAGGCAGAGCAGGCAGGCAGAGATATTCTGTTTTGATAAAAGCTCCACTATTAACATTGTGAATTTATATTTGACCATCTGTGTAGATCTATGAAAGTTTGAATTCAGGTAAAACCCCACATTTCGTCTGATCACATTTCTCTTTTTGAGCCATCTGGCTAGTGTTCAGTTACTGATGTGAAGAATTCCTCATAGATAACACTGGATCAAGAAAATATCTTCCTCCTAAATTCCAGTGGAGTAGACTAAAGAATATAGGAAAAGTTGATTTAAATAATGACACTCATAATTCTGTAGAGAAGGTAAGAGAAGAAAGAGGAAAAGTTCTGTCACTGGCTTTCTGTTTAATCTATAAGCTTTCCTTTCTTCAGCTCATTTTCACCCAGAGCACCAACTATCATATGAATGTAGATGATGTCCAAATATGAATTTCCTCTACTGAACTATAGATATAAATATAAATGTACATATATATGTATTTATATATATGTATATATGTATATATATTTATATCTTCCCCTGAACAAGCTCAATTTGTCCAAAACTGAGCTCCTAATAATTTTTGCTCAAATAAGCTGTTTTTTATTCTGTATTCCATGTCTGACAATAACACTATCACCCAACTACTTATACCTGAGGGCAACCATCTTAATTCTTGTTTGTGTGTGATTATGAGTTTCCTTTTATTTCTCAAAAAATATAGTCTCTAAGTCCCCTTAACATCTCTTTAGTGTAACCCCCCTCTTCATCCTTTCAGCTACTGCTTTCATTTTGGATCTCATTTTCTGTGTCCTTGTCCTGAGCAATGGTTTCTCCAGATTTCCTAGTCTCTAATCTGGCTTTCCCACCGTCCGCCCTTTGCACTTTAGGCAAAGGGAACTTTCTAAGAAGTGAATCATTACTTTTTGTTTTTCTCCTCTTCCTTTAAATTTTCAGTGGTTCATCATTTTCCTAAGGATAAATGTGTTTTATTACTAGGATAGCTATGTACTATCTTACATATTAATCATTACGCTTTTCTTCACCCTACCAAGTAATTTACCCTCAGTTTTACCTAAGGGTACCTTAGGGTAGTTTACCTAAGGGTTATTTACCCAAGTAATTTACCCAGCGTTCACATTCCTGGGATGGTAAGACTGAAATAGAATGAAAGAAAATAGTAATTAAGGATTGAAAATCAAATTGGGAAATCTGAAGGAATCAGAGTTTATACTGAAGTCCAGCCCCCACTCCAGGAGAGAGAAGAGGAAGAATATCACCAAGGCTGAGGGCAGTGTGGAAGGATGAGGAGGAGAAGTGATCTAGAACATTGGTACCCTGGAGAAGAGGCATGAGTGGTGGCTGAGAATAGTGGGGGGTTAGCATCAAGAGAACTCAGGGGTGATTTTGGGTGCCAGTCCAGGGATGATATGAAGTCAGTGAACAGGAGCCCTGACGATGATGGAATCCAAACCTGTATCTTATTTTTGTGTATACCTCTATATTGGCTGCTCCTTTTTGACCTTTGTGCCCTCCATCAATAGCTGCCACCTGTGATTCGTTTAGAAAGATGTCACTCGTGCCCCAAGACTTTATCTTTCTTACAGACCATTTGTTATGTTTATTCTCCAGTCCCTTTCACTAGCCCAAAACAGAGGGGAGGCATCTTAACTTCTAAAAGATCCTCTTTTATCAGGGAAAGCCTCAACACTTGTACTTGGAGGTGTAGCACTGTGGTTAGACCTCTTCTGTGATGTGTGTGAATGTATTTAGTTACCCAGTGTTATCTATCACTATAACCTCCCATGCTTCCACCGTAGTAATTCTCTGCAGTTACTCTTAGGTACACCAGGTTGTGTAAAACTTCCGTGACTTCATCCCTTCAATCCTCCTCCCTCTATCAAGAAATTCCCATCTCTAACCCACATATTTTCACAGTGTACACGTTAGTCTAGCATGACCACATCTTTTAAAAGTGTTTCTTAACTTGTCATACACATAGAAATACCAAAGTGCAATGAAATATCTGGGTACTGTCTCCTCTCCATCCCCACCCAGCCACCTCCACCAATTCCTGACTCTCAACCTCTAGAGAATAGAATTCTAGCTTACTCATCTTTCTACTGTCAACAATGAGCACTATGCCTGACATTTAGCAAATGTTGAATGAATGCATGAATGAATGAATGAATCAATCTATTCTCACAATCCTTAACAGTCAGTTCAAGGCTTAAATTCAGATAATTTAAATTGGCCCTGAAATAATCACTATGATTCGTCAATTTCCTATTTCTGTCAACTGATCTCTAACTAAATGTTTAACTTTTATCTCCAACTTGGTGTCTCAAATATGTGAAGCTCCCTCAAACTTGCATTATCTTGCAAGCCAGGCTTGTGGGCTTGAAAGAAACCTGATGCTGCTAAGGAAGGAGATAAAGGGAAAGGTGCTTAGAGTGGCAGGTGCCAGGGTCTGGTAAGTAGCACTAAACATCTACCTACATTCCAATAAGATCCGATTTATACACACACACACACACACACACACACACACACACACACACACTGGCATGAGTAAAGGTAATTGTTTTATGGTATAGGAATATTTCAAACTTTTGAGGAGATTCATTTTCTTTAAAAGTCTGTAAGGAGACTGGCTATGACTTCAGATAAGCTGGATAAACACACCTCCAGCTAGAGTGATAATTCTGCCTTCCTTCTTTGTTTTTCTAACCATTCAATACCAAGTCTCCAGTTCCTGAAGGCTTCAAATTATCTTCTAGTGGGAGTCATTGTTTTATGTCTGGGTCTTTTCACACCTTGAGGTAAGGTCAGATTTACATTTTTGAGGGATAGCACTCAGCACTCAAGACCTTAGCAAACCAGTCTGTGCCCTTTCTTTTTTCATCATGGAACAGCTGATTGCAAAAATAGACACATTTCTAAATTAGAGATTTTTTCAAATTGTAACTATTGATAAATGTAGGGAAAGGAGACAATTTGGTTAACAAATGCCTAAAAGTTATTTCTCATTTCTATGATTGTCTATTTGAGTTATTTTTACATACAACCCAAATTTAAGTGTTTTGGTTTAATTATCATGACATTGTTAATGGAAGGCTTTTAATCTTTGAGCTCAGAAACCTTAGTTCAACGTAACTCAAGTCTATTGATCTCTAAAGGACAAGATACAGTATTTTTTAGTTGCTCAAGTCTATGTACTTCATAGATTTATGGTTTGAGCAATAGAAGAATATTTAAAGAGTGAATCATTTTTTCAGTGACTATAGTCATTGTTCCAAGATAAACATATATCTCCACCCTTAAAAAGTGATGTGAAGAATTAGCATATTTCAGGTGGACTATGCTTGTAAAGCATTAAACTCTTATAATGCCAAGGCAACTCTAAGACTCAGTAAAATAAAATTTATTTTTACAATGGCCACTGTAATGTATTTCTTGCACAATGAGAAGCAAACAAGCATCATCTTTTTGAAAATTATTGTTCTATTGATTTTGAATTAGAGAGGGAAACTACAAACATTGATGTAATCAAATACCTAGGATGGGTCTGTACATTTTGGATATCTTTAAAGGTTTTTCTATCATCAGATAACATCTCATTAGGCTGTACTGGGCATTAACACTGATTTTGAAAGAGGGTCAACCCAAACTACTTCAATAGCAACTACTTCCAAATGCTTAGAACAGAAAAAGTGCCGTCCTCTCGTTACGGTTCTTATTATTTTTAAGGTAGCTTCTTAGGGAAAGGGGTGAAGACCTAGGAGAAAAGCGATAGAACTTCATGTTATAGAGAAAAATAGTTACAGGAGTGTCCTAAGGCTGTGTTCAAAAGCAACATAGTAGTGTTGCATCCTGAATCAAAGTGAAATGAAATAGGAGACTTAATGAGACTTACCTGCATAGCACTGCACTTAGACATATTTGTTTACTCAATATAACTATGTAAAATAGTGAGGTTTGGTGAGGAAGGACTATCGTCTCTTCAGGTATATACTTATCAAAGGTATGAAGTTGTGAGATTGATCATTTACCATTCTACTAAAGCCCTTAGAACAGAAGTTATTCTACAGCAGTATAATCCTACCTTCCTTGGGCAAAATACAGTGGGATCAAAGAGGTTGGATGGACTATCTCACTTTGCCTGAGAGACTGAGGTGAGGTTTATGCAGGGACTAGAAAAGAATGCAGAATTTCCTGGGGTGGATGAGAGGCAGTGGATGGTGGGGAGGCGAGGTACACTGTCATGAAGCAGCAGGTGCCTTTGAAAGCTTCAGAGTAATATTCCATTAGCATTTAGTTTAACTTCAAAATTTATGTTTTTCAGCCAATTTTTCCTACTATACTTCTAAAGCACATTTCTAAGTAGAAATCTTAAACACCATAATAAGGCAAAAATTGGCATTAAGTATGAACCATAAAAATCTCAAAGGTAATATACAGAGGAGATTTGATCTGAGTGTTTTTTACATATTTCATTTATTAGCACATAGTAAGATATAACTCACCACTCAAAACAGATTGTTTTACTTGTGTAAAAGCCAGTATAATTGCAGTTATCTTTTCAGTCTGTTAATATCTACTTGCTTGCCAGTTTTTGCCATATATACCTTGTGCCCTCCATGAAATTAATGCCCCAACTGTTCAGGAAATTTGAATAGGACTCCTAAGTATCTTCACACATTGCATTTGGCAATAAATTATCTAACATATTTCACCCAGGTCAGACTCCATAGCTGTACATTGTAAAGACTGTGAATGAACTCTTGACAGGGGAAATTCAAAACTATTCAAAACCAAAAGGCTGTGAATAAGACAAAGGGTGAAAAGTAAGCAGATGAGGTAATATCATAGCCAGCTGAGGAGGAAAGGATGCCAAGCCATGGTGATAGGACAGCATGAAGCAAAGTGACTTCATTAGTACACCGCAAAGCACCAGAATGCCGCATAAGACACTTCGTTTCCAAACCAAACACAACCAGAGTTTGCCACTATTGATTTTAAGTAGCAGCTGCCTAATTGCTAGCAAGCAGATACTGGAGCAGTTGTTGAGATTTGCAAATGCAAATAAGCTTCCTTACAAATGTAGCCCTATCACAGCTACCATGGCTGTTAGTGGAGTTACACAATGATTGTGATATTTAGCCATTATAGTAATTGAACTTTTATAAAGTAATTAGTAGTAGCAAACAGGTATATAAATAGCAGTTACTTAAGTGATAGTCAAATCACAATCTAAAAAAAAAAAAAGTAAGGAGCTTTGTTACTGTGCTTTTATTTCCCAAATTAAAAATCACTGTAGTTTCAACAATTTATTTTAAAATGATAATTTCTTCTCACAAAATATTTATTCTGTATATATTTATTCAGCACCCTGTATATTAGTTATTTATGAAATAAAAAAATAAAATTTTCCTATGGTTATTTCTTTGTTGCTGAAACTAATTCCTGGAATAAAGAGTTTAGGGAGAAATGATAAATGCTCAATCTCACAGCACTGTAACATTGTTAAATATATATCTGAAGAAATGATATCATATTATTCAACTGTCTCAAATGTAACAATCTAAAAGTAGCTTGGAGTCAAGCTCTGCAGAGAGTCAGCTTGTCCCTCTGCCCCTCCCCCACTCATGCATGGGCATTCACTCTCAAATAAACTCTTTAAAAAGTAAAATAAAATAAAGTAAATAAAAAAAAAGTAGTGATATATTCTGGCTAGCCAAAATTTTATATTTGACACTCTAAATATTGTGGATTATCAATTTTCAAAGAATTATAATGGCAAAAACATGGTAGAACTAACATTCATGACATTCTGAACCAATCTGATTTTGTCTTTATAGATTAAAAAGATATGTCAAATCATTAGTTAGCAAAACCATCAGCTTTTATTGAGCATTCAGTTACATTTACTAAATATGTAGCTTGATCTTAATTAGGTAACAGAAACTGTATGAGGAGAAGGCTGTACAGAGAGACTTTTCCATTTTGGGGGAAACACAGTCTAATAGGGAGAAGGACAGGTAAGAAGACAAAATATATTTTGACAAGTATTATGATAGGATCTCTAGAGGCTCAAAGGAGGTGTTTGAAAAAAGATTTTCTACATATCAGAGGTTTTTTTAGTGGGGTACCCCAGAAGCAGGCCTTGAGACAAGGATTTGAGTATAATTAGTTTGAGAGATGATTCCAGGAAATACCAGGACAGTGAGGAAGTAAGACATGGAAGGAGTAGAGCCAATTAAATGTGTATCATTAAGCAATTCCCACCTGGGTAACTGAAGCTTGCTCTAACTGGGGGAATCTGGGAAATGGTGCACAACACATGCCTCAGATTTATCTCACCCAAGGGGAGAGGAATTTGGAATATGTGTATATTATCTACCATCCAGTCTTTGGTTGAGGTCTGCTCATAGTGATGTTAATTCCTCATACTTCTAGCCCGCAGAGAGAGAGAAAGCCCTCAGACCAAATATATATGTATATACATATTCTTTCATTTGGAAGTAGAGGCAAAAGGATGGTAAGGGGAGCAACAAGGTTCAGGCACTGACATTACAAATACTCATTGATCTCTTTGGTAAGCAGTATGACCATGGAAATTTATTTTACTTTGTTCCACACATTATTCTACTACACAGGGACCTCTACTTTTTTCCTGTCCATCATGCCTCATGTTTCACTACCCACTTTACCTTAGCTAGATTGTGAGGCCAATAATTAAAATTATTTATTTACACATATCCCCAATGTCTTTTTCCTTCTTTCTTTTGCTTCTCTGGAAAATTTGAACCCTGGTTAAATCTAAATTCTTCTCCTACTTTGCATCTAAACCCAGTAGTGGACTGTGTTTGGAGAAAAACACCCAACTCTGCTGAGTACTCTCAGATAACTTCATGACCATAAATCTCAAGTGGATCCTAAGCAGTGACTACCCAACTATGCTCCTCCTGTCCCCATTCTCTATTCTCAAACTTGATTGTTTCATAATGGCTCAGTGGTCAAACTTTAAACATCATGCCTCAGCTCATGGTGTTGCTTCTTACTTCACTGAGAAAATGAAAGCAATCATACGATGAAATACTTCATCTCGTCACAACCAAATCTACCCAATTATCTCTATCTGCGTCTATAAATTTTGTCTTTCCCCCTGTTAAAACTGATGAACTTTCTCTGTTAATATGGCCAAACTCTCCAATTGTATACTAGATCATATCCCCTTTTGCCAACTCAAGAACTTAATTCCTGGAGTAATTTGTCTTTCCTAGAACACATTTATAACCCTATCTGTATAGGATTAGTTCTATCAGCATTTGAACATACTCTAGAAACTACCGTAGTAGTGTGAACTTCATTAATTAAATAGCAAATTAAATAGTATTTCTACGGCTCAGTTACTTCATCAATCAGAAAGAATGATAATGTCTACCACTTTGTATGGTTGTTAACGTTAAATGAGATGAAGCCAAAAAATCTCCTTAAAATGTTTAACATTGATTAATAATTTACTGTTTATACTCTATTTTGTAGTTAAATATAAAAAAACTAAAATATCTCTTCCTCTCAAGAATTTATGAATTCATGCATTCATTTTGGGAGGTAGACTCCTCTTTAAAGCTTGCTGTGACAAAATGTATTTTCCAAAAGTGGGCCCAACAATATTTCTAGACCCACATGCTCTTCTAGAACCTTGCCAATCCTTCATCAAGAAGTTGAATCTAGGGGTGCGTGGGTGGTACATTTGGTTAAGCATCTGACTCTTGATTTCAGCTCGGGTCGTGATCTTGCGGTGGTGAGATAGAGCCCCAAGTCAGGCTCCACGCTAAGTGTGGAGTATGCTTAAGACCCTCTCTCTCCCTCTGCCCTTCCCCCCTGCTCTCTCTCTTTCTCTCAAATAAATAAATACATCTTAAAAAAAAAAAAAAGAAAAAAATCGAATCTATGTTTTTCCCCTGAAACCTGAGTGGGCCTCTCTTGACTGTCTCAACTAATACAGTATGGCAGAAACAAACCCATGAGACTTCTAAGGCTAGGTGATAAAGGATGACAGAGCATCCATCTGGCTCTCTCTCGCTCTTGAAATGATCACACTTGAAACTGAGCCAAGGAAACCCAGGCCACATGGACTTGCCCATGCTCAGAGAAACCAAGGTTCCCAACCCTCAGTCATGGCTGAGATTTCTAGCTGATAGAGTGCCACCTTGACACCTATGTGAGTGACCCATCTTGGGAGCAGATATTTCAGCTTTCAGATGAGCCAACCCATTTAATATTTTGAATATGGGTTTTGTGTAATGGTGAAAACCTAATAGTTTAAAGAGATTCCTACTACCTGGAGAAACACTGCCAGTTTAGAGTTAGACTGTAAGTGCACAGACATTAAAAAATGAAAAAGACACATCGAGATCTCCAAACTTATTCAGTCAAGAAGCAGGCTGAGTAAACAACTGGGCTACAAACAAGGCTACATATTAAGGAAGAGTAAAGAGAATTCAGAAAGTAGAACTAAGAGCTCAAAAGGCAGACTCAAGAGCTATGGAGAGTTAGCCACACATAAGACAGAGAGCTAATCTGGCAGCATTTGCCAAGCTGGGTTACAGAATTAGCTGAGGACTGGTAGCTGGTAGGTGTTTCTTGCTTTCCCCCTTTCTGATTGGTTGCGATTGTCCTATTCTTGTCTCCCCACTGTGGTATGTTAGGTGTACAGTGGAAGGTGCAGGTAAGTTCTTTCTTTACTTCATATGCCTTCAGATTGAGAGGAACAGTTTTCAAGGAGCTCGGTAACCAAGGAACTATATCACAGACCTCATCTACACCCAGACTTGATCTAGACGATGAAATCCTGAGCCTCAAGCCCAGAAGTGATGCCATAACAGATGAGACTTTTGTGGGATTTGGGGAAGGGGTGAGTGTATTTTGCATGTGGAAAGAATGTAAGCAATTTTTAGCCAGATAGCAGACAGCAGTAATTATTTGTTTGTTTTTAATATTTATTTATTTTAGAGAGTAAGAGAGTACGAAAAGGGGGAGGAGCTGATGGAGAATGAGAGAATTCCTCAAGCAGACTCCATGCTGAGTGCAGAACCAACAGAGGGCTCTATCCCAAGACCCTGGGATCATGACCTGAGCTAAAATCAAGTTGGGCACTCAACCAGCTGAGCCACCCAGGTGCCCCCAGACAGCAGTAGTTTTAAAACACATCTGCACATACTGCCTATACAAATATATCTCAGTGAAGTGAATCTGTGTGACTTCTGAGGCAAGCTTAGTAAAGGCCATGTGACTGTAGTTTCTCTTAAGACACTTGCTATGGGAATCTTCAGCTGCCATGTAAGAAATCTGGCTACTGTTAGAGTACCATATGGAAAGACCACAGGGAGAGAGGAAGATGGAAGAAAGAGAGAGAGAGAAGGAGGGAGGGTGGGAAGAGAGCAGGGGCCATATGACTAAACCACATGAGAAGTCACGAGGTAGAACTTGCTAGTTGATCTAATCAATCCCTAGATTCAAGAGAAAATTAAAAGAATGTTACTTTCTTAAGCTTACTTGTACTAGTTTGCTGGGGCTGCCATAACTAAGTACCACAGACTAAGTGGCTTAAATGACAGGAACTTATTTTCTCCCAGTATTGGAGACTAGAGATCTGAGATCAAATTGTTGGCAGGGCTGGTTTCTTCAGTGTCTTTACATGGTCTTTGCTCTGTTGATCTGTATCCTAATCTCTTTTCATAAGGACTCTTATTTTGTTGTATTAGAGCCCCCCCATATGACTTAATTGCTTTAAGTTAAGTTCATTAATTTAACTTAATTACCTCTTTAGAGGCCCAGTCTCCAGACATAGTCACATTCTGAGGTTCTGGGGGATAGTAATTCAACGTTTGAATTCATGGAAGGGGTGACAATTTATCTCACAACGTCATTATTCGGTGGTTTCTTCTTATGCAGCAATAGATAACCAAAACACCACCGTATTTCCTGATCATATCCTAACACTGTGTATACTATACTTTAACTGGCTCCTCATTTGTTTGTCTTTATCACTCATTTTTGCACTATTTGAGGGCCAGGACCCTACTTTTCATTTCTATAGCTGCCATGGGAGGCACAAATTTCAGAATTAAAATAGTACTGACCCATGATTTGTCTTCAGTGAGTGACTGATGATTAAATCAATTCCTTAAAGACTACATCATGTTGTCTATATTCTCCCACATTATGACAACTGTCTACTCTCATAAAACTGTCTACTGTAATCTATTCCATGATGGAAAAGGAAATGTCCCTTTTTGTGGCTAGTGTTTCTCAACATGGTATTCAGGGTTCTACAAGTTAACTTCAATCTGTCTTTCTTGCCTTGTTTCCTACTTCTTTCTCCACTTTCACTACATGTCAACAAGTCTGGACCATATGCTTTTCTCATCAAGTTCCAAATTACATCATGTTCCAAATAAGCTATGAACAATGGGTGAATAAGCAGAGACCCACTCCTTTGGACATTTTTCTTGATTGGTGGTAACAATTTAAGATGATTCTTGCTTTTGGTAAACTCTCTTGAACCATCTTGTACTTTGGTACTCATCTTATTTTATAATATAATTCATTCACCTGTCAACTTTTTGTATCCTAATTCTTGGGTCTTAAACTGCATGAATAGGAAGTACTTTATGTTCATATTTGCACTTCCTCAAGTCTTTAGGACAGTATTTTACACATAGTAGATCCTCAAGTGTATGTTATATTGCATTAAATTGATCAAAAACTAGCTTAAGTCTTCTTTCTTTATGGATATTAAGTATATTATTTTCAAAGTGTTTTCTTGGTGGTACAACTCATAAGAGTATATAGGTATAAAAAGAAATGTTTACAAGGACTGTAATTAAGCATAATAGGTTCTCTCTGACTTTTGCAAGTAAACTAATATGCCTGCATATAATTCAGGATTGATTTATTGACACCTTAACTTCAAGATCTGAAATTATTTATTTGATTATTTTGGCTCCTGTGCTACAGTTATTTCAGTTATTGTGATGCATGATCTTCCAACTTGATTTATAAAATATGTGTTTTCAGTTAGTGTAACATTTATCTACTCAAAGGACTTCTCTCATATCTGCTCATCATATATGTCTCTGCAAATTCAATCAAGATTTTAATTCTTCTCACTTCTCCCCAACCTGTGAATACTATCTTATTTATTGTATAAATGTATAAGAACTTCTCTACAGTATCAGAATACATTTTGGCAATATAATACTCAAAAAGCCCCACTGCATTGACACCCATAGTGTTGATCTACACAATCATAAGAAAAGCTAGTTGGCATATGAGATAATCACTTAACTGATGACTTAACATCAAAGCAAATTTTTCACTTAAAAAGATTTTGAGGATTTCTTTGACCAACATCAACATTTCATATGACTTAATGAAAACATTTGTGTATATGGATACTAGCCACAGAAAAATGACTTGGAGATTTTTTTTTAGCAAAACTGTTCTGTTTCAGAACAGTTCATCTCTCGTGTTTTTATTATTATATAATTAAGATGTTGTAAATGGTAGTTCTACAAAAATAAATGGAGAGGTGAGTTGTTAAAGACCATGCACCCTATTGCATTTGTTGCTTTATCTACCTATTATTGAATGGTTGACTAGGTAGAACTACTCAGAGAGTAACTAGGTGGAATTTTTTGTCCTCGTCATAGAATTATTAAAACAGTTAATAACATCTCCCTTCTTTATTAAATGGTAGAAAAGACTTTAGAAATGTTCTTTCACTTTCATAATTTAAAAAAAAAGTTATAGAGATTTCAATAGCTAAAAGGATTTTAGCAATACTTTTATCATAAACATTTAAAAAGTTCTGTTCCATTGTTATCAAATGTCAGTTAATTCTTAACTCAATCTTCTGCATCTTCTGTAAAATGTGTCACTAAAAAAGTCACACAGTTGCAATCAACCATAATTACATGTCTACCAACCCAGGAATCATTAAATTAATTAACCTTTAAATTCAAGTATCAGCTGAAAGGAAAAATGTTCATTGAAATCAGTTTTTAAACAAAATTAAAAGTAAGATTCCAAGCCAATATTTTTGGTTCAAGTTTTTTACTTTGAAATTCAAAGAGCAGAGTGAACTGCATGAATAAAGTATGCCCCCAGCTAACTATATCCTTAGTAAATGAAGTAAGAAGCACTGGTTAAATTACTGCCATGTTACATGATCAAGAGTCAACTAAAGTACCATAAACATAGGAGTTGTTAGCATGTCTAATTTAGATTTTTTTAAAAAGTCCCAGGAAGTGTAGAACTCACTTAATTGGCACCCTGATAAATGATTCTCCAATGTAATTGGTATAATTACCAAGAGGCAGGCACAGTGTAAGGTATTTAAATGACTCAAACCAATTGGCTCATGGAATATCTTTGCCATTTAAATAGTGTTATTTATATGCGTATTTACAGTAGTCCAGTATTACATATCAACATCCAACTACAAATATTTTCTGGTATACTTTATCTCCATATCTATGACTGAGAAAGGATATCGTAAATATTTTGTGTGATTTTCATTCATTTGGAACAAGATTGAAAACTTAGCAAACGAAAGCAGACTTTTTTCAACTATGTTTTATCAGTGCTACGCTTTAAAATACTTTGTGTTTACCAAGAGTTGGGGTGACAAAACTTGAATAAATGATTATTTTCATCACATATAAAAGTATTTGAAGCCCTTAACATAACCTTTTCTATTAGAGTACACCTATTGTCTTCTCTGATGCAAAGTATCAGGAAGAAAAAGTTAAGAATTATTATGAAGGTAGTGTCTTTTTTCTTCCCTTTCTTTAGCAAGAAAGATAAATGTTTTACTCATGAAAGTTATTAGGTGGAAAAAATAGCTATTCCATTTTGTTTTTCACTTCTGACATGATATAAATTTCAATGGAAACCTTAGAGATTTACAAGAAAGAAAATGAAAAAGAAAGTCCACAAAAATAGTTTTTCTTTAGGAGAACATCATTATTTTCAAGTTTCTCATAAAGTTGTCTATCCTATCTCCAGAATTTTGATCTGCTGGTAATTTTATAGTAATTGAGATTTTTTTTTTTCTGGCATAGGTGTTAAAATAATGAAAGAGCTGAGGACTGAAACAAAGATAGAAATTTACAGTGGTTTTAAATATTAGTTTCATGAATGGATTTGCTTGACTGTAATTTAATCTTTTGTGTGGCTTATACCTCCCTTTTCTCTGAAAGGTATTTTGTTTGAATAGCTTTAAATCATTTTCTTGGAAATTAAAATTAAATATAGTATTCTGAAATTCCTGACATTAATTTCATTTAAAAAATTTTTAAGGTATATGTGAATTTGAACCTTTTATTGTTATATGTATATTTACATATTTAATGTTGATAACCAACATGCAATATGACTTCTTTCTCTCAGGTAACATTCATTACATTTACTTTGAATATTATCTTCTGGCATTTCACTTTTGTTTAAGTCCACTTCTTTGACTGATATTTAGTTGTGGATATCCTATGATATTCTCTGCCTGAAATTTGCCATTGTAAGCTTGTTATTGTTTAATTCAAGTTGGTTACAGGAGGCATATTCTTCTCCAGTTTATACCATAGGGATTAGAGTTTTGACTTTTTTTTCAAAGAAACCTGGGGTGATCATTTTGATTGTGGTAATAAAAATTCTGAGTATTTTATGTCTTTGAAAAGTGAAGCTTTTCTTTTTTCTTCTGTATGAGATGTAGAAATTTTGTTTGTATCTCTTTGCATTTCAATTAGATCTGTTTCCTAAAATGGTTCTTCTTCCGTGTTTTGTATGGTACTTGGTAAATTGGAATTGTGTATGTGTGCATGTACATGTGTGTGTTATGGACAATGCTAGATTACTGGGGAAAATCAAGATAATTGGATGCCATTCACTATCCACAGAAAGTGCATATTTGTTTGTATAAAATTCAGTCACAGATAGAAAGTAGAAAATCTTTTTTGATCAAGCAGGACCCAGAAAGGGATCAAAATATATGGTTCTGTACTAATATATCTTTAGTTAGCAAGAGATTGTCAGTTTTAATCTTTTTATCTGCTACTAAACTTCTCCAACCTAAGGTTTTCCAAAATGTTTGTACCTATGAAGAAAGGGAAGTAAAAATCACAGGAGAATTTCCATTAAGTCATACCTAAAGAAAAACTTTGGAGTTGGATGGATATTGTGTGCAACATAAACATAGGTTAAAAATTACATTTATTTATCTATCTATCTATCTATCTATCATAAGATCTTTTAGAAATTGAGATGTTTTTAATTAAAATTTTGACTATGACCCAGCAATTGCACTACTGGGTATTTACCCCAGAGACACAAAAGTAGTGATCTGAAGGGGCATGTGCAGCCCAATGTTTATAGCAGTAATGTCCACAATAGCCAGACTATGGAAAGAGTCTAGATGTCCTTCAACAGATAAATGGATAAAGAAGATGTGGTATATATATATACAATGGAATATTATGCAGTCATCAAAAAGTGAAGTCTTGCCATTTGCAATGATATGGATGGAACTAGAGGGTATTATGCCAAGCGAAATAAGTCAATCAGAGAAAGACAAGTATCATATGATCTCACTGATATGAGGAATTTGAGAAACAAGACAGAGGATCATAGGGGAAGGGAGGGAAAAATGAAACAAGATGAAACCAGAGAGGGAGACAAACCATAAGAGACTCTTAATCTCAGCAACTGAGGGTTACTGGAGGGGAGGGGGGTAGGAGGGATGGAGTGGCTGGGTGATGGACACTGGGGAGGGTATGTACTATGGTGAGCGCTGTGAATTGTGTAAGACTGATGAATCACAGACCTGTACCTCTGAAACACATAATATGTTATATGTTAATAAAAAAAAAGTAGAAAAAATCATCATTGAAACAATGCAAAACATGTTACCTTGAATTACCTTATTATGCTATTGCATATCCAGAGAACAAACTAATGATGAAAATGAAGATAGTTATAATGATGATAACAAAAGATAATATTTATTTGGTTCTTATTATTTTTCAGGCACTATCTTTAACATATTACCTACATTTACTCATTTTGTGTAGGTAATATGTTCAACTGACTTTAATAGATAAGGAAAATGTAAAAGCATCTATCTCATGCTTTTTTTTTTACTTTTTAATTATTTAAAAATAATTATAAAATTCTTATTCTTAAATGCACGTTATTCACACAAAAAATATTTCTTAAAATGTTATATATATAAATTTTATCTTTTTAAGCTCACCATTAATTTAAATGTATTCACTAGACCCTTGGGGTTTTGTCAATGAATGCACTCTTTTCAATGCATTTTTTTTATTCATTGGTAGTATTTCATACTGAAATTCAGAAGATGAGAGTCCTATGATAAAAGTCAGTCTTATCCAATCAGTCCTAATAAGAAAGTTAATTATAGACATTCCTTCAAATCAGCTAATAGGATTGTATTTTCAGCAGACATTGTTAACTCAATTAAACAGAAAAGATATAAACTAAATTACTATATCCTAATTATACAGAAAAATAAACTCAAGCAATAAAATTATCTCATAATTCACTCAGAAATTAAGATTTTTCAGATCACCAACAGATCAAAGCAAAAGTAATAAGTAAAATGCCTCTAATTACATCAACTACCTCCTAAATTCCAACAACTAAATCTCATATGAAATTTAAATTAATAAAAAAACCAATATTAGAACATATATGAAGCAGAGCAAAGCCCAAATATAATTTATTTGTCAATTTGTCTTCTTGGGCAAATTTTTAAACTTTATGAGGTCCTGATTTAAAAAAAAAAATATATATATATTTGTTAATTGTTAATATCCTGATGTGTGATGTGTGTGTGTGTGTGTGTGTGTGTATGTGTGTGTTGCTTTTAGAAACCATGCCTTTGTGTTGGACATGTCAGTTTAATTTGACTGCCATACCTATATCCTACTAACGTACTTTTTCTTCTTCAAACTCTTAGAAGAGATATCCAACATACAACATGACTCCACCTTCATGGTTATAGGTAATTAGACTGGAATGGACATCTGATTTAAGGGAATCCAATCAGTAGTCAATCAGTCCCCCCGCCCCCCCACCCCCCCACTCCCTCCACCCCTGTCACAGAAACTGGTCAGAAGACAAAGGGCTCTGGATTGAACAAGTTATGCAAATTTTTGGCAAGAACCAGCATCATAGCAAATTAAAGCCACCTCCAAAATTATGAATAAACAGAACAGGTTTGGCGGGGAGGTGAGGAGGAAAAACCTTAACTGCAGCCAAAAAAAAAAAAAAAAGGAACAGTTGCTCAGAAACAAGAGACCTTCTGGATCAGAAAGACATGAGGCTAATGTAGCTGTTTTAAGATGTGTTGGTTCCCATGAGTCCACATTCCACTTCTTCCAAATCCATTAAACCTGTTTCTTGTTGCAATATGTTGTAAGAGATGTTTATTTTTTTACAACTAAAATGATTTGATTAGAACAAAATTTTATTTTTTTTGTTTTAACTTTTATTAGATTAATTTATACATCTTGGCAAAAATCTTGGTAATATTAGGCCCAAGTTACATTTATAAAACTATAACCCAGCACATTATTTTGTATTAGAAATAGACAAATATGTTACTATAAAACAGGTGGCAGAGCTTCTCTTGGAAAAGAAAGAAAATATACTGATGGTGTTTAAGTGTGAAAGGAGAGGCATCCAAGGCATGCCTGCATGGGTGACAGCAGACACAGCCGCTTGAGGGAGCAGGGTACGGTAATGAATAATGGGAAGTTTTGTGAGGGCTGTAACTCAAGCAACATGAGAGGGTGTGTGTTTATGTGTGTTTGTGTGTGCATGCACACGTACACGTAAAACTTACCTTCCTGGTAAAGGGATTAGTTTTTTGAAGTCAGGGACTGTATTATTTTCTTTGAGTCTTGACCAGCAACAAGCCCATATTAAGAGCCAAATAAACAACTGAATCCAAGTTTTGTCTTACTGTATGACCTTGGGCAAACCATTTAATCTGGACTTAATAAACCATTTAACTGTAAAGGTCTGTTACAGCTATAATAAACTACAGCTCCATTGTGACTGGAAAGAAAGAGAGAGAGAGGGAAGGTGGGGCGGGAAGAAGGAAGGAAGGAAGGGGAGGGGAGGGGAGGGGAGGGGAGGGAAGGGGAGGGGAGGGGAGGGAAGAAGGAAGGAAGGAGGGAGGGAAGGGAAGGAAGGAAAGAAGGAAGGGAGGGGAGGGGAGGGGAGGGAGGAAGGAAGGAAGGAGGGAAGGGAAGGAAGGAAGGAAGGAAGGAAAGGAAGGAAGGAGAGGAGAGGGAAGAAGGAAGGAGGGAGGGAGGGAGGGAAGAAAGGAAGGAAGGAAGGAAGGAAGGAAGGAAGGAAGGAAGGAAGGAAGGAAGGAAGGAAGTTAGATAAATGAATGCTTGCCCGGAACCCATTAATATCTGTATTGGTCAGATTAACAAACAACCCAAAAACCAAAATTTGTGACTTGCTCCCTCCTCCTTTAGTGATTTCCACACCCGCCAAAATATTAATTTCTTGTTTATATTACATGTTAGCTGCAGGTAAACCTTGGTCTGTTCCAATTGTTTCCTTTATTATGGAATCCAGGGTGAAGGAGAAGCTCCTTGCTGGGATGTTGCTGATCTGGTGGCAGAGGGAAAAGAACAATTCCTTATCGGGTGATTATGCTTTAAATTGCTGCTTATCAATGTCACAAGTTACTTGCGATCACATGCTACTGGCCACAGTCAGTCACATGGCCAAATATGCCTCAATGGGATGAAGGTGTAATCCCCTAACTGCTAGTGCAGATCACATAGCAATGGAGGGAAATAGGACATTTCTTGATGGGGTCTTATTTACTGGAAATAGCTCCCTAGTCTTTTATTTGTGATGGTTCTTGGATATGATCTCTGCAAGGACATTAGTTTTTCATTTTATTCCTTGGCTACATCTGAAGAAGATATTAAAGAATATGCCCTCCTTGAGAGCTCAGAAGGGTTTTCAGTCTATTTTATGCCTATAGAAGTTTTGATCCCCAAATGGGGTTAACACACAAAATATGGACTCTTGGTTAAATTTGTATTTTGATAAACCACAAATATTTTAGAATAAGTATGTTGCAAATATCGTAGGGGACATAGTTATACTAAAAAAAAATTACCTAAATTCAAATTTAACTAAGCATTGGGGCATTTGCCAGGATTCCATGGGAGAGTCTCACTCTGAGTTTCTTTTTCTTGGAGACATTTTTTCTGGTTGGAGGGATTTACTGGGTGCCTCATCATTGACTTCTGAATTGTACCAACAGGTTTTAGCTCCTCCCAAATTAGTCTTTGCCATCAGGCTGAGTTTTAGTTGGCCTCTGTCATTAAAAATTTCCTAATGTTGTATTTTACTTAGAGAAATTAAAAAAAATTACATCGTTCATCCCTGTTAGTAAACTGACCAATTCTTTTTTGAGTTCATCTCTCTTTTTTTTTTTTTCATTATGGTCAGTTAGCCTCTCTTTCTTAAAGTACCTTATCAAATGCAGCGAATAGCACATGAGTAGCTTTCTGTTTTCCAACTTACCCACAAAGCTCATTCAGTACACTACCTGTCCTCTAAGTTATCACAGGCAATGGTTATATAACATGTTCACCTGTACACATGCACAATGGGTTGCTGTCTGTCTAATCAACAGTAAATACCCACTTCACCAACTACCCAGTCCAAACCCAAAGGCACATATATTGGTGTTCTTGTTTCAGCAGAACACTACTTCTATGTCCAAATTTCTTAATTGGTCATCTTTCCTGGGTTATACTATAATATGACAAAATCTTAGTAGCTTATTACAACTAAGGTGTATCTCTCATTCTCATCAAATGATGAATATAGATTGACATTGGGACATTGTCTATCTTCTATTTGGGACATTGCTATTTTCATGCAAGAGATACCTAACAATGGATGATGCTTCCTATAGGTGTTTTGCTGTAGGGTCCCTAAGTACTTCCACTCACATTTGATTGGCTAAAACAAGTTATAACATCAGTGGTTCAAAAAATATAATCTTACCACAGAAAGAATACACAGATAAATGGGAAGTTCAATACTATTAACGATATTACCAAATTATTTTTTTAAATAAACTTTTTTTACCTTACAGTAGTTTTATGTTTACATTATTAATATCTTACAGTAGTATAGTTTATTTTCACAACTAGTGCATCAATATATTATTAACTAAAGTCCATATTTTATTCTTTATTTTCACAACTAGTGAATCAATATTAGTATATTATTATTAACTAAAATCCATATTTTATTCAGATTTTCATAATTTTTACCTAATATCCTTTTACTGTTCTAGGATTCCATCTAGGATATCATATTACATTTAGTTGTCATGTCTCCTTAGGCTCCTTTACTCTGATAGTTTCTCATGCTTTTCTTATTTTTGAAGACTGACAGTTTTGAGAAGTACTAGTCGGATATTTTGTAGAATATTCTTCAGTTAGGATGTCTGATGTTCTTCTTATGATTAGACTGAGGTTATAGGTTTTTGGGAGGAAGACCACAGAGGTAAGGTGTCATTCACATCACATCATGTCAAGGGTAGATACTATAAATATGACTTATCACTGTTGATGTTAATCTTGATCACCTGGCTAGGGTCGTGTTTGTCAGATTTCTCTTATAAAGGAACAATTTTCCCCCATGCTATGCTTTATAAGGAAGTCACTATACAGAATATACATTTAAGGAGTGGGGAATTATGCTTTACTTGTTCAAGGGGGAGTATTTACATACATTATTTGTAGTTTTTATGAGTGGGAAATTTATCTATTTTTTCCGTTTATTTATTTTTTTAGCCATTTATTTGAATCTATATATACCTAATCAAGATGCTGGTAATGTAGGTATCATTCTAAGAACTCGTCTCTTGGCTTTAGGTGACCACCATCTTGCTGTGTATTCACCTGATCTCTTCTTTGTGTGGACGCAGGGATAGCTCTCTTTGGTGTCTATTCTTATAAAAACACTAATCCCATCTGACCAAGGCCCCACTTTTATGACCGCATCTAATCTTGGTATCTCCTAACATCCCCATTTCCAAACATCATAACATTGAGGGGCAGGACTTCAACATATGAATTTTGGGAAGAGTACTCATGGATATTTATTTTATGCTTTGCATTATAATCCAACAATATTTTGATGGTTATTTTCTTACAGTTTTGATCATTAGGGGCCCTTTTAGTTAGCTCTTATGTCCCTTTAGTATAACTCTATCAATGTGTGTGTGTGTGTGTGTGTGTGTGTGTGTGTGTTAGCACTTCTTTGTTTTCCAGAACTATGAAATGCTACAGACTCATTCTGTAAATTTTCTTCCCAGTCCTAGAATAAGCCTGTTCTCCAAGGAGCCCTGATTCCTTTGTTTGAGAATGGTATTAGAAACCAAGAGCTAAGTACTAGGTGTTCTTGCTATTAATGAGATGTTGTTGCTTCCAGACTCTCTCAGCTGACAAAGCTGGAAGTATGTGTGCATACTACCTCATGTATATACACAAATCTATAAATATTTTTATATGTAATCATTTGTGTATATAAATGTATATATGTGTGTGTATATATA
Organism: Callorhinus ursinus; assembly: GCF_003265705.2. Lineage (NCBI taxonomy): Eukaryota > Metazoa > Chordata > Mammalia > Carnivora > Otariidae > Callorhinus > Callorhinus ursinus. The sequence continues at coordinate 32,333,537 of NW_027397071.1, read as the reverse complement.
TATATATATATATATATATATACACACACACACACATATATCAAACTAAACATGAGTTTACACTGATGTTTCCATCTAACCCATCACCATATGGACTGTTCTAGCCTTCTCCCTTTGCTTATTTGAAACCTCTCACTCCAACACTGATAAACCTAGCTCCCACCAATCCTTCATTTACTTATTTCCTTCTCAAATTCTAGTGTACATGTGTAGTGGCTTCAGAATTGTTAACTCAAACCCCTGCATTAAACAACTTCGTCAGCTAGATTATATTTTCTTTTGACTTTAGTCTTACAGACTGAACTCATTTTTAAAATGGTTTAGGTCAGCAATTTATTCCTTCACCCCATTCACTGAGGTTATCTCACACATTTGTAATACATTTAGATTTTTTTTTTGTCATCACAGTATGCATTCCATCTTGGAATTCTTCAGCCTCTTAAATAGCTTCTTTTTTTTTAATTTGCAGGCATTAAGTTGTAGATTTTATGCTATAAAGTTGTGTGAATTTTGACAAATACCTAATGTTTTGTATTCATCATTATATAGTATCATACAGAACAGTTTGACCACCATAAGAATCTTCTTTGCTTCACATACTCCACCTTGTCTTCCCAAGGACAAATGAAGTTGAGCATCTTTTTATATGCTTATTTTCCATCTGGATATCTTCTTTGGTGACGGATATGTTCAGATCTGCTCATTTCTGAACTGGGCGGTTTGTTTTCCTTTTGCTAATTTTTAAACATTCTTTGTCTATTTTTAGATACAAGTCCTTTACTAAATATATGTTTTTCAAATATTTTCTCCCACCCTGTGGCTTATCTCTACATTTTCTTAATAGTGTCTTTTTCAGAGCAGAAGCCTTTAATAAAGTTGAACTTGTAACTTTTTCTTTAATGGCTCATACTTTGGTAATGAGTATCTAAAAACTCATTACCTACTGTATGGTGACTAACATAACATAAAAAAACAAACAAACAAACAAACAACTCATTACCAAAATCAGTAAACATCGATTTTCTCCTATGGTTTCTTCCATAAGGCTTATAATTTGCAATTTACATTTAGGCCGTGATTCATTTAGTCTTTAATGTATAAGATCCGTGTCTAGGGTTGGTTTGTTTGTTTTGTATTTGTATGACTAATTATTCCACAACTATTTATTAAAAAGATTATTCTCTCTCCATTGAATTACCTTTACAGCTTTGTCAAAATTCAGTTGGTTATCTTTGTATGGACTATACCTGAGTCCTGCGTTCTGTTTCATTGATCTATGTGGTTATTCTTCCACCAATACCACATTGTCTTGATCATTGTAGGTTAATAGAAAATCTTGAAAATGGGTAGTGATAATTCCCCAACTTTATTTTTGTTCAGTGTTTTGTTGGTTATTCTTTGTCTTCTGATTTCCATATAAGTTTTTAGTATCAGTTTGTCAATATCTACAAAATAGCATGCAAGGATTTTGATAGGCCTTGTGTTGAATCTATAGCTCAAGATGAAAGTAATTAACATCTTACCAATATTAGGACTTTTAATTCATGAAACATGAAATTTCACCCTATTGTTTTCTACAAAGAGCAGCTCAGTTTATAAACTAAAAAATCCTTAAATAATTGGAATTAAAAATTTTAATATTCAAAACCATATTTTTAAAAGACATAAAAATGTACACTTGAAACTAATAGAACATTGTATATTAACTAATTGGAATTAAAATAAAGAAGAAAAGAAACAACAAACAAAACAGAAAAAAAAATACATACCAGTCCCTCTGTCCTGAGATTCATATAAAGTCGTCATAGATTCTCCAAGGGTCTGATTGTTGACTTTTCTTTAATCAGTGGTTTCTGCTATATTCACAAAATTGTGCAGTTATCACCTCTATTTTTCCTTCCTCCATTCCCTCTTTCCCCTCCTCTATCTCTCCTTCTCTCTACCTACCTACTTCCCTCTCTCTCTCTTCCTTCCTCCTCCCTCTTCTTTCCTTCCTTCCTTCCTTTCCTTCTTTCTTTCTTTTTTCTTCCTTCCTTTCCTTCTTTCTTTCTTTCTTTCTTCCTTCCTTCCTTCCTTCCTTTCTTTCTTTCTTTCTTTCTTTCTTTCTTTCTTTCTTTCTTTCTTTCTTTCTTTCTTTCTTTCTTTCTCTTTCTTTCTCTCTTTCCTCTCTTTCTTCTTTTTTCTTCTTTCTCTAGAGCACCCAGTGAAGGAAGAACTATTCAAGGAATTATCTACCCTGATGATGTTTGGATCATTCTCTAATGCATTTGTAGTCCCAGCCCTATAAAATCTAGTATTATACCTTCCTTAGAAAAAATAATAAATAATAGGAAAGTATAATATCCAAGGAAAGTATAATATCTCCCAGTCTGTTTACAAATTTTAAAATTTCTATCATTGGTGTTTTTTTATTTTTTTGGATATAAATATTGTCCATATTTTGTTATACTGAAGGATTTCATATTTTGGGTACTATTACCCAAAAGTGGTGGTTTTTTAAAAGATTTCAAATTCTAATTGTTCATTGCTGCTATCTGTGAAATAAATTGTCTTCTGTATATGAACTTGTATTCTGTTACCTTATTATACTTGCTTATTAATTCTGGGAATTTATTTGCAGATTTTTGGGGGATTTTCTGCATAGACAATTATGCTATCTGAAAATAAAGACAGTTTTGTGTTTTTTTTCTTATCGAATCTACTTGCCTGTCACTTTCTGTTTTTGTTTTATTGCACAAGCTAGGACTTCTAGTACCATGTTGAATTGGAGTAGTGAGAGAAAACATTCTTTCTGTGTTTCCAATCTTAGGCAAAAAAAGTCCAGTTTTTCAATATTAAGTATTATATTGGCTTTAGTTTTTTTGTAGATGTTCTTTATCAAGCTGAAGAAATTCTCTTACTTCCTAGTTTATTAAGAGTTTTTATTATGAACAGGTACTTGATTTTCACAACTTTTTCTGTGATAATTGATGGAACATAGGATTTTTCTTCTTTTTTCCTATCGATTGATTGATTTTTGAATGTTGGACCAGAATTGCATACCTGGAATGAATCCCATTTTATTGTGGTGTGTAGTTCTTTATTGGCTTCTATTTACCGATATTTTGTTGAAAATTGTTATGTCTGTGTTCATGAGAGATTATTGTGTAGTTTTGTTTTCTTGTAATGTTTTTGGGTTTTTTTTTAAGATTTTATTTATTTATTCATGAGAGACAGAGAGAGAGAGAGGCAGAGGGAGAAGCAGGCTCCCAAGGAGTGGGGAGCCCAATGCGGGACTCGATCCCAGGACTCTGGGATCATGACCTGAGCCAAAGGCAAATGCTTAACCATCTGAGCCACCCAGGCACCCTCTTGTAATGTTTTTATCTGGTTTAAGTATTAGAGTAATGCTGAACTCATAGAATAAGTGCAGAAAGATTCTCTATAGCTTCTATTTTCTGGAAGAAATTGTGAAAAAAATATTATTTATTCCTTAAATTTGTGGTAAAATTCTTTCTTTTTTGGAAGGTTATTAATTATTGATAAAATTTCTTTAATAGACATAGGGTTAATTTCCTCGTGTGAATTTTATATCTTGTGTCTTTAAGGAATTTGTCTACTTCATCTATCTTTCCAAATTTGTGAACATAGTGTTGTTTATAGTATTCCCTCATTATACATTTAATGTCCACAGGATCAGTAATGATGACTTTTGGTTTGTTATGTACGTAATTTTTATTTCTCACTCTTTTTGTTGGTTAGTCAAGCTAGGAGCTCATCAATTTTATTGATATTTTCAAATATTCAGCTTCTGTTTTCATTTTCTCTATTGTTTTCCTCCTTTCAATTTCATATATTTCTGCTCTAATCTTTATTATTTTTTCTTCTACTTGATTTAGGCATACATTATACTTATTTCTATTTTTTTTACTAAGTTGGAGAAGCTTTAGTTATTGATGTTAGATCCTCAGTTTTTCTAATTTATGTATCTAATGTGTAAATTTCCCTCTCAGCACTGCTTTTACTGTATCCCACAAATTTTTATAAGTTTACTTTCATTTTCACTTAGTTCAAAATATTTTTATAAAATTCCTCTTGAGGGGCACCTGGGTGGTGCCCCTCAAGAGGAATTGGTTTAGCGTCTGCCTTTGGTTCAGGTCACGATCCCAGGGTCTTGGGATTGAGTCCTGCATTGGGCTCCCTCTCAGCAGGTAGTCTGCTTCTCTCTAACCCTCTGCCTGCAGCCCCCTACTTGTGCTCTCTTTCTCTGTCAAATAAATAAATACAATCTTTTTAAAAAATAAAATTTCTCTTGAGTTTTTCTTTGACCCGTATATTATTGAGAATTGGGTTAATATTTGGGGATTTTCCAACCATCTTTTTGTACTTGATTTCTAATTTGATTCTATTGTGTGAAAACAAATTTTATTTGGTTTCTATTCCTTTTAATTTGTTAAGATCTGTTTTATGGCCCAGAATGTACTCTATGTTGGTGAATGTTTCATGTGAGCTTCAGAAGAGTATGTATTTTGCTGTTGTTAGTTGGACTATTCTATATATATCAATTAGATTCAGTTGATTTATAGTGCTGCTCTGGTCATCTATAAATTTGATGATTTTCTGTCTACTTGTTTACTGCTTTTTGGTCTGCCTGTCAATTACTGAGAGACATTGAAATCTCCAGCTATACTGGTGGATTTTTAAAATTTCTTCTTGCAGTTCTATTTTTACTTCATCTATTTTGATGCTCTATTGTTAGGTGCATATACATTTAGCATTGTTATATCGTTCTGGATAATTGATTCCTTTTCATTATGCAGTGTTATAGTAATCCTTGTTCTAAGTCTGCATTGTCTCAAATTATACAGCTACTTCAATTTTCTTTTGAGTAGTGTTAGCATTATATAGATTGGGAACTCTGCAGCGAGAGATGGAAGTAGGGTGTAGAAAGGCTGTACCACTAGAAAAATAAATAATAAAAACTAAGTTATTAATTTGACTTCATTTTTAAAGATTTATTTATTTATGGTTCTAATGTGTTTAGTTTTCACTGGGCATTGAAATTATTTCAGGCAGTAATTATATCATATTCATGCATTTCCCACAGTGTCCATTAAATAACTTATATATACTGTACTTAACATACTGTATTAATAACTAATATTTTTATATTTGTTTAATTACTAAGTTATTTTACATAACATAGTTGTTATGTTATATATAGCAATATTGTTTCAATAAATATCTGTTGAAGAAATGCATGATCTAATTGTTAGGAGTTAATAGAGCAACTTACCTGTGTGGAACAGAATGTTTTTTGCTAAAGAATAGCAAGAACTACAATATGTGAGGCAAAACCATGAACATTTTTAAAAGATTTCTTATAAATTTAGTCTTTGTTTTGCAGGCATTGTGAAGGAAAATAATGTTTTCATGAACTCAGACTCTTAAGGTATTAAAATAGTGACCATATGTAGGGTATTAAAGATGGTACTACACCAATTCAGTGTATTAAAGGGGTTAGAGTTAACTTTGCATCAACATGTACTATAAAGAAGAATGCAAACTAGAAAATGATTGTATAGTTTACATGTACCTTAAGACTTACTTGAGGATCAGATAGAGGTTCATTGAATTTTTTTCTGGCTAATGAAAATTAAATAAAATTAATTATAAAAATATCTTATTAATTCTTACCATTTTACCATCAGTGGAATTAGAGAAAATAGGGACAGTGAATGAAAAAAAAATTTGTAAAATAAAGCTAATATTTGAATGAATATATATTTGCTTGAAACTCCCCAAATTATTATTTTATGTTACTACATTGGAAATCATTAATTAATGTACACTTACCTAAAAGGATAAAAATGCAATTTTGTATTTTGAAACAAATCTAAGTTTCCTTATTAGGAAGAGAGTAAACTAAATTTTAAATCACTTGTATGAAAACAAAGACATAGATGAAATTTTAGTGTCCTATCTCATCTAGCTAAATCTTCCTCAAATGAATGTGCCACTGCCATTAAATGACAGTAGGAAAGGAAACTGGGAATTATGAAATATCAAAGTCCATTGCTTTTAAGAAGCGGCATATGCAGACCGGGTTTATGTTATATCTATTGATAAATTTGATTTCCTAGAATGTTACACCCCAGATTTGCACTTATAGAATGACTTCACTTTGAAAGAATGATGAACGGTAGAAATAACTCTAGATTAAGGTGCAGGAGACCTGAGCTGCCACTTAACCATGTCTGGGTCTTTGGGAAAGACTTTAACTGATCTCTGTTTGTCTCGTTTTCCTCTAAAGCGAGGATGTTGGACTTAGTTTTAAAACCACAAAATAATGATTGAGATTTTGCTACTTGGTTCTTTTTACAATGGCTTAAATAGAAAAATATTACCACCTAAGGATTTTGGTCTGCATATTTCACAAACAAATATAAATTGAGTAGCCAAATCTTAGGCGGGTATTAAACATCTTCTAAAACGTGGCATGCGAAGTATCCCAGAGAAACTTCAATTATACAAGTATCTGAATGCCTTGTGGCCTAGATTCCCCATTGTCAAAGCAATGATTAAATTAAAAATATCCCCGAACATCAGCCACACAACTAGAATAGCACTTGAGCAGTTATTTTGTACATGCAACTCTAAAATATGCCAAATTTGTGTTTATAAACAATCTTCATTAAGTCTGACAGGCACTGTTGATCCGAGTTAAGTCTCTAATTCTGGGCATCCAGGGCCTCTGTCCTCTCTTTCTTCATCTCTTATTGTTTTCATGATGAGATGAATTAAAATTCTTATTTGTTATGCATTTGGTGTACCACCGCTCTTCCTGCTCATCTGTGCTTATAAGATATTACTCTGCTTGCACAAGTGTTCATGAGCCCTCAATTTTGAACAGCTGTGAGGAAGGCTGGTTAACTATTTGTAAACACCACCCAATGATCCTTGACAGTAATGGCAGTCTTGCAGAATACTGAAGTGCTATTTTATTGGGAGTGATAATGAGACTGTCTTGTCCAGGGGTCTGGTTATTACACCAATACCGAACATTATCCTTTAGTTTTGTGGTGTAAAATAATTAATTAGTCATTTTTTTTCCCAGGAGGCTCTATCCACAGTGAAGGAAAAATGGTGTATAGTTCTGGCCTTTACTGAGGTAATTCAAATTTATACCATTTTTGAGTTTTCTAACTATCTGCTTTGGAAAACAAATACCAAATTTTATATTGTGAATTGCCCTTTCTTGATAAGAGTAAAATGATAATTATATGAGTAAGATACTATCAATGTAATATATATATAATTATATATATAATATATATGATAGCTTATATCATACTATACATAATATATACATAATAATATATATATTTTTACGGAGACACAAACATTTTTCCTATATGGTCACTAAGCTTAGAAATAAAAAAAAATGCTTTTATGGTATCAATTATAGGTTTGCTCTAAGGAGACACTCTTAATAATGGGGGTTGAGTAATAGGGATAATCACTATTGAAAAAGAACCTGGCACCTACTTAAGGCATCAGTAAATTGTTGTTGAATAAATACATAAAAAGTAATGAAGAATTCCCCTTTTTCTCTGAGAGCATGTAGCTTTTTAAGCTGCAAAAATGCAAATAAAATCCATGTTTTCTCATTGCAATTCAAAGCCTGTCCTGCTCCATCTTTATGCATGTAGCTTTATATACCAAAATCTTTCTTTAGTTCACTAAAGTCATTTTGTAGATTTCTATATATACTTAGTGCACATTTTACATGAAGTATGTACAATGCTGAAGTATTTTTAACTTGTTGCTCATATGAATGAGATATATTTTAAATTTTATTCTCCAACTGGTTATGGTAGTAACAGTAGGAATAAAAATAATGTCATTTACACTAGACTCTCGAATTTGCTCAAAAACGTTTTTGAATGCCTACTATGTGCAAGGAACTATACTAGGAATTGGGGTAAATAGTGAAAAATATAGGGAATCTGTCTCCGAGGAGCTTACATTGGTCATTAACCCTATCTTGAGGAAAAACAGAAGAATTCTATGGAGAATGTTAAGATACCATCGTCCCATGGCACTCTTGCATTTCTAAACCTCTTGCTAGCAGAGACGCTGATGCCTTTGTTCTCAACTATCTTTTCACTAATGTTGTACAGAAAATAGCCTTGGAAGATAGAACAGTGTTTCACTCCAGAGCAAAGGGCAGATTTGCTTATGGTCTTGGAATATATAGTGTCTCTCTTGGCAGCAAAGACAGACATGTTTTCTGACCATAATAAAAGTCAGCTTCTCTAAGCTCAGGGTCGCTATCTAGTAAGGCGATCTACTTCATGTGTCGCTTGACCCTCTTTGCGTCACCCTGTGAGAATTGGGCTCAGAGAACCAGAGCAAATACTGAAACTGTTTCTGCTAATACCATGAGTAATAAAATCCTTTGTCCCTGACCTAGAATTCATGTCTTCTGTCAGCATCCATGAAACTGGGGCAGGCTAACTGGCTAACTTACAAACTTAAATCTCAGATCTTCATAATTCTGGAGAGAGACCTGAAGTCAAAGTAGGACATAGCCAAACCACAGCAGGATAGGTGTGGGGATGTCAAAGGGAGCATGTAAGGAAAGAGCTATCATGTTCATAGGCTTAGCTTGTTCAGTATTGTGAAAGTAATCCTGGGGTGTAGGATATGAATTTGGAAGACTTGAAGTTGCACAGGTAATCACAGCCTAATATACTGAGTGCTAACTATCTTTCAAGGACTTTTCTCTACACTTTACATAAATTATTTAATTTTTAGCAATTGATTACATAGATATAATTGCTATTTCCATCTTGTAGATGAAGAAATGAAGGCAGAGAAGGGATAAGTAACTTGTCCAAATTCATACAGTTAGAGATAGAATCAAGATTTGAACACAAACTGGGTGACTTTCAAGCCCATGGTCCCTACCATTGTACTATATATATATCTTGAGCGGGTCTTGGACTGAGGCAACATTGTGAAGAATTTTATAAAGCACAGAAGTATAGTGGGATTTATGCAAGTAAAATGGGTAACCACCAAAAAGCAGGGAAATGACCTGATTAGTTGAGAAGTGTACGCTCCAGAAAAGGATACAATCAGAGGTACTTGAAGAGTGGTTGTTAATGGTCTAGGCTAAAGAGGTGATGGGAAGAAGATAAAAAGACAAATTTTGATATTTTATAGGCATCTTTTAAAAATCTGTCCTATCAAGTACAAAGTTTGGCGAACAGTATGCACTCAAAAATATTTTTCAAATTAATTAATTAATTTGGTACTATCAAGAAACCATTTTCTAGTTGTAGTAATTTTATAATTAATTTTTGCTTTTCAAATAAATGTAATATCCTCTCATTTTACCTTACTCTGCATCTTTCCATTGTTTATTTTTATTTGTTTCTAGTATTACTGCACTGGCCAGAAATTACAAAATAGTATTCAATAACAATATTCATTTAATTTATGTTTATTCATATAAATTTAAAGATTATGCTTCTGGGAAATGGGTTAGCAAACGTTGTCTGTAAAGGGCCCAGTAGTAGATTTATTAGGCTTTGAGGGCCTTACCATCTGCTACAGCTGCTAAAATCTACTATTGTGATGAGAAAGCAACTATAGATAATGTATCAATGAATGGCCACGTCTGTGCCAACAAAATTTTATGTGAATGTTGCTTTAGAATATATCTATGAATTATTTTTTGTATTAGCATATACATATTTATTGATTTAACAAACATTTACTGAATATATAAAATACACTAGAAACTGTGTTAGATATTGGAATGTAGCAATGTGTAAATCATTGTCCTCATGGAGCTTACAGTACAATAAGAAAGTGTAATTTAAAACAAATCAGTGTGTGTGTGTGTGTGTGTGTGTAAATGAATGTATATATATGCCCTAGTGATGGGAAATTTTATTTAAGTGTTAACTATTAGGGGCATCTGGTCACATTGGGACATATTTTATTTGTTTTATCTAGGTCATCAGAATGGAAATTTACAACAAACAAGTCATTTTGACGCAGCCATTAATAGCATTTCTATATATGTATGTCTGGTGATTCCCCTTCTCCCGTTACTCACACATAAATATGTTGGTATGTATGATACATAGCACAAAAAGTTCTCTGGGAAAGTGTGAGTAAAATTATTTCATGAATCCAGGTTCTTTTGGAACCAAAACTTCTGAAATCCAGACCTCTACCCTCAGAGATAAACACTGAAACATGTCTGATATAATTGAGGCCAGCTGGTAGGCAAGGTTAACTATCCCCACTCTCCCTTCCTAGGGAAATTTACCATGGAGGAAAGGAAAACATTGGCAAAGGATTAGGCATAAATACTAGGGTCCAAGTGACCATATGAAGTTGGCACCCCCCCCGATCCAATTACTAAGGCAACATGGGTGTGCATTTGGTAAAATACATATGAATGCATGTGCGTGTACATGTATAAATGTGAAATTTGTAAGAAATATGTCATGGCAAAATTATAAGATACACAGTACAACTTTCTTTGATACTAGCTTTTTAGTTGGGTATAATGCAAAACTCCCATACATGAAACATGATAAACTACTGTTTCACAAGCAATGCTGTTGGTCCTTGGTTTCCACCACATGTCCTAATGCAGTCTGTATCTTGCATCAGACAATTGCACTGCTTGAGCTGTGTGATTTTCTGTCATACATTGCTTAACTTGGGGCATTTTTTAAAAACTGGAGGTTGCATTGCAAATCCAGATTTCCTATTTTTAGCAGGCGTAACATGCAGCCTGCTAAATCAACAGAACAGAATAACAGGACTCTTTCAATTCTGAACAAACTTTTTAATTGAAGCATAATTGACATGCAATATTATATTAATTTCAGGTGTACAACAGATTCATTTGAATATTCTCTACATTACTCAATGCTTACCATAAGTGTGGTCGCCATTTGTCACCATTCAATGTTATTACAAATATTATTGATTTATTCCCTATGCTATACTTTTCATCCCATGCCTTCTTTCTTTTATATCTGGAAGTTTGTACTTCTTAATCCCCTTCATCTTTTTGCGCATCTCCACACCAACCTCCCCTCTGGCAACTACCAGTTTGTTCTTTGTATTTAAGAGTCTTTTCTTTGTTTGTTTGTTCATTTGTTTTGTTTTTTCGATTCTACATATTAATGGAATCATATGGCCTTAGTCTGTCTCTGTCTGACTTATTTCAATGAGCACAATACCTTCTAGATCCATCTATGTTGTTGCAAGTGGCAATATTTCATTCATTTTTTATGGTTCAGTGCCCCACATCTTCTTTATTCATTCATCTATCAACGGACATGGTCTGCTTCCATAATTTGACTACTGTAAATAATGCTACAATAAACATAGAGGTGTATATATCTTTTCAAATTAGTGTTTTTGTTTTCTTTGGGTAAATACCAAGCAGTGGAATTACTATATCATATGGTATTTCTATTTTTAAAAATTTTTAAGGAACCTCTATACTGTTTCCACAATGATTGAACCAATTTAAATTCCTATCAACAGTGCATGACAGGAGTACCTGGGTGGCTCAGTTGTCAAGCATCTGCCTTCAGCTCAGGTCATGATCCCAGGGTCCTGGGATCAAGCCCTGCATCGGGCTCCCTGCTCTGCAGGAAGCCCGCTTCTCCCTCTCCCACTCCCCTGCTTGTGTTCCTGCTCTCGCTCTTTCTCTCTCAAATAAATAAATAAAATCTTAAAAAACAAAACAAAACAGTGCATGAGGGTTCTTTTTTCTCCACATCTTCACTAAGACTTGTTATTTCTTATCTTTTTGATAATAGCCATTCTGACTGACATAAGTGATATCTCACTGTGGTTTTGCTTTGCATTTCCCTAATATTTAGTGTGTCTGTTGGCCATCTATATGTCTTCTTTGGAAAAATGTTTATTCCTGTCCTCTGTCCAGGATTTAATCAGCTGCTGCTGCTGCTGCTGCTGCTTCTTCTTCTTCTTCTTCTTCTTCTAATTCTAATTCTAATTCTAATTCTTCTTTTTGGTGTTGAGTTGTATTAATTCTTTAAATATTTTGGATATTAACCCTTTATTGGATATATCATTTGCAAATATCTTCTCTTATTCATGAGGTTGTCTTTTTGTTTTGTTAATGGTTTCCCTTTCTTTAAAAGATTATGTATTTGTTTGTTTCTTTAGTTGACAGATGGAGATGGAGAGAGAGAGTAGAAGCGGACGGAGCAGCAGAGGGAGAAGGAGAAGCAGGCTCCCCACTAAGCAGGGAGCCCCATAGGGGCTTGATCCTGGGACCTTGGGATCATGACCTGAGCCAAAGACAGATGCTTAACTGACTGAGCCACTCAGGTGCTCCTGATGGTTTCCCTTGATGTGTAAATGCTTTTTATCTTGGTATAGTCCCAGTAGTTTATTTTTGCTTTCATTTTCTTTCCATTATGGAGACATTTCCATAAATATCTTGCTGAGATCTATGTCCAAGAGATTACTATCTATATTTTCTTTTAGGAGTTTTATGATTTCACATCTCACATTTAAGTCTTTCATCCATTTTGAGTTTATTTTTGTGTATGGTATAAGAAAGTGTTCCAGCTTTCATTCTTTTGTATGCAGCTGTCCAGTTTTTCCAATACAATTTACTGAAAAGACTGTCTTTTCCCCCATTATATTCTTGCTTACTTTGTTGTAAATTAATTGACCATATAGGTATGGATTTGTTTCTGGGCTGTCTATCCTTCCTATGTGTCTATTTTTGTGCCAGTATCGTACTGTTTTGATTACTATACCAATCTTGAGAAAAAAAGAACAAAGTTGGAGGTATCACAATCCCAGATATCAAGGTACACTATAAAGCTACAGTAATGAAAAAAGTATGACACTGGCACAAAAATAGATACATAGATCAGTAGAACTTTTGGTTTTCCCTTCTGTTGGAAATGACAGTTAGAAAAAGCCTCATTTAACATAACAATAAAAAAACTAAAAAAAAAAAGAAAAAGCCTCCTTTCATGGAGCTGGGAATCTTGAGGTTCTGATTTAACTCAGGATAGAACTTCAGAGAAAAGGATGTTTCACTTTACACAGATTATTGTGAGAGAAAAAAAATGTATTTAATCAATTAAAGTTTGGTTTTAATTAATTTAATCTAATTAAATAATTTCATTTAATTGATACAATTAATATTTAACCCAATTAATATCTTATCTAATTAGAGTTTAATGATTTTAAAATATGTGACTTATTTTTATATCACTGGTCTTTTAGAGACATATTGTGGAAAATAAATTCAATATTGTTCTCTATCATTTATATAATTTTATTTGTTGTTAGGTTGAGGTATTGGTATTGATGTTATCATCCATTTGGTGATCACTTAATTTTCCTTATTTAATTTTATTTAAACTCAAAACATTGAGTTATCCTTGGATTTCTAAAATAAACTCTATTTAGTGGCAAACTCTATCTTAAGTGAAAATAAAATTTACTGAGCATTATCTCTGTTATTGCTCTACTAGTCAATTATATTGATTATTTCAGTGATCCTGACAAGATATTTTAAAGCAGGCATTCTTTCCTCAGTATTTTTAAAATGTGGGACTCAGAGAAGTTAAATTACATAAGACTCAACAACAAGAAAGTGAAGAAAACTGAACTTCAACAATAAATTCATGTGACTTCATTGGACCAAATTGTTCATCCTATGACAGATTATGCTTTCATCAACTCTTGAATTGCATTTGCTTATAATGTCCTTAATATTTCTTCCCTTAAATGAATAAATAGTATTATTCTAGTTTTCTTTATTATGATTTTTACCAAATTAAAAAATGAAAAACATAGAAGATATTTTTAAATGAGAATATTTATTCAATTCTGTATAAAGGAATATGACAACCTAAATGAAGTATGTGATTTTCTAGCAAAAAATTGATTGTCAAAAATTAAGAAACTATCAAAACCTAAACAAAGAAACAAAAATCACTGTAGAAGAAATAGGGAAAGTGGACAAAGGAAACCTCCCAATGAAGGTAAAGAAGGTAAAGATTTAAGCCCAAATTATTATTATTATTATTTCTATTTATGAATGCAAGGCCAATGCCAATTTATAGAACATAGCCAATAACATTATAAATAAACCAAATGGCAACTTAACCATATTCTCAGCAAAACAGTAATTTATGACATTTCTCCAAAACCCAACACAGTTCAGCATTAAAAAAGAAAAAAAAAAAGTCACCAGCAGTTGCTTCTTTAGAGCTTAAGACATTGTTTCCTACAGAATTTCATGTCTTCAGTTATGTTCTCTGTTTCAGAGCATGAATTACTTTTCAGATGAAAAACTTGGGATGGCAGAAGTTTTTTTGTGTGTGTTGAGGGAGAACCCAAGGTGGAAAATAGTGGTTCATTGCTCTGGTCAGACAACCAAATGAGGAGGTAGTTATTCAGAGAACTTCTCAAATAGAGAATATTGTACTGATCTACTGAGAGTTGGAGAAGTAGCAGGAGCTTCTTTGTGAGACTGAAGATTGCAACAGGAATGCTTCTCCTCCAGGAAATTCAGGACCAGGGTGTTGGTGCAGCTAGACAGTGGCTCTTTTTTGATGCTATAACTTCAAAAGTATTTGTTACATCACCATGCGTGGTAACCCCATACAACCTTGAGTCCCATCATTATTGCTATTGAATTTCTTCATTTGATACTTAAAAGGCAGTTTGTAAAAGGCATCTTTGACAACCTTCCGGTCTTGGCTGAGGTTTCAGTGAATGGAATCCCATAACTCTTGGCCAGTTCATGGGCTTGTTTTGTGTCAACTGTCCTTGTTGACAAATCACACTTGTTTCCTACTAGTACCATAGGTATATCATCTGAGTCTTTTACTTGCTTAATCTGTTCCCTGTAGAGATTGACTGCAAATGATTTGCTATTATTGATGGCAAATACACAGAGGAAACCTTTACCTGTCTCTTGTATTGGTCTCTCATGGCACTGTACTCTTCCTGACCAGCTGTATACAGTATGTCCAACAGACAGGTTTCACCATCTATAACCACCCGTTTTCAGTAAGAATCTTCTGTGGTGGGATCCTATTCATCTACAAAGTGGTTCTGGATTAGCTGGATTGTTAGTGCACTTTCTCCAACATCACCTGCTCTAACCACCACCAGTTTGTACTCACACCAGCAAGAACTCCAAAATTTGCTTCCTCCACTTCAGATGGATTTAGGGCCACAACTGGGAAAAATGCTGGAGACCCCAGAACTTCCATGAACAGCCTTCACTAGGGACTAAGTCCAAATTATTTTAACACTTAAACCAACCAGTATTGCTAATCCTATTTAAGGTTTCTTAAAATCTAAATTCTATTTAAGTTATTGCAAAGAACTAAGAATATAATGCTTGCAACATCTTTTTGAAAGCAGAATATTGATACCAGCATCTGTCAAAGGTAGATAATATTTATAAAAATAATAATAAAAGCCCTCAAAGTCATTTTGAATGTTAGTTCATAATCCAAAATGAAATTAGATTCTAGTAAAGAATTAGAATCTACCAGTATTTTACAAATAAATATAGCCCATACAAAGTTTACAACTGGAATGCAAGGATGGCTTGATATTAGGAGCCCAATATCATTCATCATGTCAGCAGCTAAAGCAGAAAAAATTTTTTTTCATAATATTATTATTAGTCAAGATACAGGTTAATCTATAAGATCTCAAAATGACACCAGACTGATGCGAGGTAGATTTATTAGTTAAAACAGCATTCACTGGGAAAAATGTCCTAGAAAAGTCACTGATTTTGAAAAATTTCAAAGTCCTGGAAAACAGGAATAAAAAGTAAATCCTGAAAACTATGACCTTTACCCTGGAACCGATTAATAATCCCAAGAGATTTTCTTTAAAAAAAAAAATCCTAAATGATTTGTTAAAGTATCCTGAGACATTATCTAGGGAAAGCTCAGAAGGAAGGTGAGTATGAAAGGGTTTAAGCCCTCAAATTAAAAAAAGTTTTACTCAGAAAATAATTCACCATGTATACTTTAGAACTGAACAAGAAACTGTCAGGTTTATTTCATAAGTAAATAGAAATAAAGCAATAGAAATACTAGGAAGAATATTATAGTGCATATTTATAGATGTTTGCCTTATACTCTTATATATATAAAGGAATGGAAAAGAAATCTCACTGCCAACCCTGATGCATATGAAGAATGATTTCACACTTATGCTATGCCATTTTGTTCCCTTGACCAAAAGATGAATGAAAGATGGGCTGATAATCCAAACTAGAGCAATTAAAGTTTTCTGTTTAGTAAATTGGAAAGGGAAAAGGGCAGTGGTGTTCCAGTCCCATTAAAGCTGGATTCTTGAAAAGGAAATATAAAAACTGGAGAGCTTAGTAGGGATCCAATATTTTCCATTTTTTAGACAAAAATATAGAGAAAGCTGGTCCAGAAAATAAAAAACTGGTAAAAGAGATGAAAAAATAAAAGCCATAAAAAGAGATGGAGGGTAAGGTAGAAAATATAAATGAGGTTTCTCACAGTGTGTTGAGCCCTGGCCCCAGGCAATTCTAGGCTAAGGTGAAGGTTCTCCTTTGGTTTGTGAAATATGCCAGAATCTTTATATTTCATTTTACATTATTTTTGAGCTGGAAAATGGGTGTAATATTTTTAAAAGATAAGATCATGTGTTTTGTATTTCTTTTAAATTATAGCCTTCTTGACTACCCAGCCTTTAAAGCATTTCCATGATCCAGGGGAGAGTCACGTAATCTGGAACAAAGATGTCAAGTGTATGGTAAATGACAGCTTTCATGTCCTAATAAAACAGTAGTTTTACAATCTAGGCTTAATTGAAAAACAAAAGAATTTATACCTTCCAATATTTCTTACATTAAAAAAATTGGAGACCTGGGTTTTTATTTTACTATATAGAAAGAATCTTGGGATATTATGGAGAGAACACATCTGAGTCTATAGATTGGATAGGGTAAGAAAGAGGGAGAAAAAGAACAAAAGATCAGATGCTGTGTCTCTAGTTCTCTATTCCACTCCCAATCTAGTTCACCTGATGATAAACCTCAAGATGAAGATTGTGTGGTGATAGAGGAACTCCAGAGGGTATATGTGTATGTGAGGGATGCTGAAAAGAAAAGAGCCCCACAATGTGTTGACTCTAAGGAGGAGGCCATTTGTCTGAATGTCCCACACCAAGATGGACACACACAGCTGAGTGGTGATAACAAAATGGCCACAGACTACACCCTACCATACTCTCACCTTTACCTGTACACATTCTGGGCATAATTAGTGAAATGTCTCAAAGCTACTGTGTGTCCTCAGTGGAGAACAGAGAGATCATTGGTTAATTAGGGAGGGTAATTCTTAAGGAAGGGATCAAAGGAACATATGGCTGAGATTAAGCAGAGCAGCAGTGGCAGGAAAGTCTGCGGTAGGGCCACATCAGATTAGTGGGGCCTGTCTGTAGAAGCGAAGGGACCTCTGGGCACTGACTGTGCGGAGAAAAAAAATGAGACATAAACATGACTTTCATCAGCCACAATATCAAGAATAGATAACAGCAAGATGAACAACAACCAAGTGGGACAAAAGACGTCCTAGAGAAGGCTGCTACCCAGTTTGAGTTGTGCTTTTTTTTTTTTTTTTTTTTTTTTGATGCCCATGGTATGTCCAGGTGTCATCTTGGTAGAGATAAAACCAAAGGGACAATTTTAAAATGGAAAAGGTAAGTAATCTTTGAATGACATATTTAAAACCCCATCCAGGCATGGGTGGCTCAGTCAGTTGAGCATCCAGCTCGAGGTTTTCGGCTCAGGTCATAATCTCAGGGTCCTGGGATCAAGCCCTGAGTTGGGCTCCTTACTCAGCAGGGGGTCTGTTTGAGATTCTTTCTCTCACTCTGCCCCTCCCTGCCTGCTTGCTCTCTCTTTCTCTAAAATAAATAAATAAAATCTTTAAAAAATAGAATAAAAAATCAAATCAAATCCCATTCATCTTAGCTCCTCCTACCACCATTAAAAAGAATCTAAGCTTGGGAAAAATATACAAATAGTGGTAGGTAAAAAAAGAATGTTACTTGTTTGCATATATGAGTTTAGCATATATGGATTTTAATCACCCACTTTACACTAGTATTTGCTAGTTTCTTTTACCTAAAACTAGGATCAGCACTGAGCAGAGAAATGAGGGCCTGATTCGTTACTGCTGACTCTATCCCTACACCAGAAGGGTTAATGTCACAACTGTGATAACTACTAGAAAGAGTGACCACGCCTACACTTCCCTTATGTAGCAGCACAGTCATCATTAGATAATTAAATTGTTGATATTTGTCAACATTTGTTTTGTTCTATAGGAGATTATCACAGATATCCTTTGGTTACCATTTGCTAAAAACCTTAGTAATCAAATCAATTCTTACCTTTGAACAATTTATTGAATTAAATGATTTTTGAGATCAAAATTCCAATTTGGAGATTTATTTCCTTCATTCAGTTATGGTTTTATACTACTAAATTGGGGTATTCCATGAAGGGAAAGAAATAGTATAAGTAGAACATACTTATGTCAATAGTTTATATTGAACTCAACTAGTAATAATAATAAAATTTTCATTGCCTTTTCATAAGCACATATGAAATAAGTTGCCCCTCAGATGAAAATCCTGAGGTGACTTAAAACACACATGTCGCAAAATGCTGCAGTATGCATGTGTTGGAAGTCTTGGTGAAAAAACAAGTTACCTCATTCTTCTTAAGTACTTGCTCCATTCTTCAAGAAAAGTCAGAGGCAGAGTTGGGGGTTGGCAATCATGGGTCAGTATCCATGGAAAGAGAAGAAAGTAAGGGCATGAACTTTCTATCCTGCTTGTCAGTTTGGTCTTGCTGAGTCGGTTAGGACCCTGCCACCCTTCTCCATTGCAGAGTGAGATCTGCTCAGCAGGACTTTGCAGACTCTGCAGGTCCTTAAGAAATAGGTTCTGTGATGTCCAATAATAGCCACTGTAATTAAAGCAACTCCTTTTCTTACGATGCTTGGGGTATTTTGATAAATTAAGAAGTCTCTAATCAATTATCTTTGCAAGTTTCCTAAAATGTCGAATAACAATTTAGATAGTTTTTGGTTTTGGTTTTGGCTTTTGTTGTTGTGTAATCTGTTTGAGTGACTGTGCTGGGCCAAATCTGATGCTTATCCCATCAATTGCCCTCTTCCTCTTCAAAAACTTCACATCTAAATAGAGAGCCCTGGGAGACAATCTTTTTCAAAATTGATTTCATTATGTCTTTGCTATTAATGATGCTTATAGGGTGTGAAACGTTAAATCATGACCCTGTAGGACTCTGGAACTTTTGCTCAGCCAGAATGTCATTTTATTTTATTCTTTAGGGTTGTACTTTTTTTATACTAATGTAGGATTTGGTGGTAGACTATAATTAAACCGTAGTCAATGGGCCTAACTTTTACAAGCAATTAGATGTATTTGCTTTTTTTTCTCCTCTGCTGAGAATATGGACTAGCTTTGTGGAATCACTAAGAGGTATCCCTCTGCCCCCACTTTGCTTTTAGTTCCTCCTCAGTGCAAAGAGAATACACAGCATTCTGCAATATTTTTATTCTATTATTGCTTGAAATATTGACTTCACATTCCACTAGAGAAATTGAATGAGTGCAGGAATGTAAAATACTATTTAAGCATCTCTCTATGTTCCCTTCACCTTTTATGTTTTTCTTACCATATAACCTTCCTATCCTACCTACGATTCTATTCTTTTTATGTTACACACAAAGCTGAAAATGGGCAGGGCTCAAAGGCCTAGAACATTTTATACCCATACAAGAATACAAGCGACTTGATTATGACATAACTCTTTGGATATTTTTCCCATTTAAAAAATAAGAAAACAAACCAACTCAGCATTTAGACTTCCAAATAACAAGAAAATTGGCATCTGCAGATACTAAGATATTGTCACAATTGGGCCAAGTGCCTTTTTCCTCCCAAATTATTCCTTTTTAGTTGCTTTCTTTAAAACATCTACACATATGATTGTTGTATTGTGATACCTATGTACATTTGAGAAAGAGCATTGATGAAAATCATTAAATATTATTTCATCAATAATTATGTGGTTTCCATACCTAGTGATGGAGATAGCCAAAAGACCATTTTAATCATTACTATATTCTTTTCTAAGTCATTTCTTACGGCCCAGCACAGTCACTCAAACAGATAAATAAGTGTTGCTACTTGCTATAATCCCAACCTTATAAAAAATACATAGACACACACACACACACACACACACACACACACACACACACACACACA